>NC_079222.1:9934721-9949721 GCF_029633865.1 Lampris incognitus | reverse complement strand
TATTCTGCCAGCCAAAGCGACGGCTGGAAGTACACCTCATCTGACAATATATGCGAATATAACCAGCAGGATAATTCGTGGCCGAATGAATGTCCAAGTATGTGTTTTACGGTAGCCGTAGCACTATGTGGCTAAGCTAGGCTAGCTCTGTATCTCTATGCTACCTGACTGTGGCTAGGCTAGGCTAGCCCTGTATCTCTATGCTACCTGACTGTGGCTAAGCTAGGCTAGCTCTGTATCTCTATGCTACCTGACTGTGGCTAGGCTAGGCTAGCTCTGTATCTCTGCTACCTGACTGTGGCTAGGCTAGGCTAGCTCTGTATCTCTATGCTACCTGACTGTGGCTAGGCTAGGCTAGCTCTATATCTCTATGCTACCTGACTGTGGCTAAGCTAGGCTAGCTCTGTATCTCTGCTACCTGCCTGTGGCTAAGCTAGGCTAGCTCTGTATCTCTATGCTACCTGACTGTGGCTAGGCTAGGCTAGCCTAGATACTTACCTGTTCGATGTTTATCGTTTAATGCTGTTTCACAATTCTGATAACCTGTCTGTATCGTGCTTGCAGTTTCACAAGATTCCCAGTAAACTACATGAAAACCGACACCCTTGCCGTGGAGTTTTTTGAGAGTGTTTAACTGGTTGGATAGTTAGCGTCATCGGCTAACGAGGCCTACACAATTTATGATACGAACTGGATTCAGCACCTGCAATCATGATGAAGAGAACTTCTCTTCGTCATGATTGTAGGTGCCGTTTAGCTAGCGTGCCGTACTCGTCTGATCCCACAGCATACTTTTATTGTCCTTTGACAGGGGTTTTCTCGTAAATAAATCTAATTTCAATTAAACGTACTAAAATGATAACGACTTATTCATTTTACTATCGGCACAAACAAAAGTTAATCATCATATTGATTTAAATTTAAATGAACTTCAAGTAAATAAACAACTTTACGCCATTGTGTTTTGGGGTATTGTTTAGCTACTGCTACAGTTAGATCATGTAATGTAATTAGAATGCAATCCAATCCAATTATGAATCCAGTTACGAGTTTCATTTAAGTTAATTTCATGGTTTTGCAGAGGGTAGCAAAGACGAGCTCCAGACTGAAGAGCCAGCAGCAGCAGCAGTGGAGTCAGAATCGGGCATGGAAACTGGTAACAACAATTTAGTGTTACTTTGTGTGTTTGTGTGTCAGAGGGAGTCAAAGAGGGAAGCCATTTTGATTAGCTAAAATGCTAATGCTACTCATGCCTGTACATCTGAATGAGTTTTGTCAGTTGCAAATGTCAGTATAGACAGGTTAATGTCATGGCGCACTTTTTGAAATTACACTTAAATAAATGTTTTCATTTTACCTTGTTTTATCATGCCGTACACCATTTTGATAATGTGTGTCAAAAAAAGTATATATAGTGAAATTGCATTATTTTGACTTCCTGAAAAATATATGAAAATGTAACTTTTGTGGTGACTCCATTGTAATGTGTATCACAGTGTACATGAAAATTCCTACCAGAGTAGGAGTAAAGTTTCTGAGGTACACATTTCAATTTTTCAACGGTTAAGACATGTACTTTGAATGTAAATAAGGTGCCAGATTGCATAAAAAAGCATCAAAATAGAGCTTGTTTGCATCAAAACAAATTTCCTGGGGAGAATCCCCCCTGACCCCCCTACAGAAATCCGAGTTAAGCCCCAAATGTCCTCAAATCCTTGAAAAACCCCTGATTGCATCCGTCCAATTACCCCATTCTTCTGAGCCGTCCCGGTCGCTGCTCCACCCCCTCTGCCGATGAGGGGAGGACTGCAGACTACCACACGCCTCCTCCAATACATGTGGAGTCGCCAGCCGCTTCTTTTCACCTGACTGGGGAGTTTCGCCACGAGGACGTAGCTTGTGGGAGGATCACGCTATTCCCCCCCCTTAACAGGCGGCTCGACTGACCAGAGGAGGCGCTAGTGCAGCGACCAGGACACACCCACATCCGGCTTCCAACCCGCAGACACGGCCAGTTGTGTCTCTGGATGCCCGACCAAGCCGGAGGTAACACGGGGATTCGAACCGGCGATCCCCATGTTGATAGGCAACGGAAATAGACCGCTACGCTACCCGGACGCCCCAGCTCTGGTAAAGTTTGATCCAAATCCACAAGTGGCACATGGATAGTTTGAGATGTGTCGGCCTTGATCACTCGACGAACTCTCGACATATTTTTTTTCCTATTGAAACAAATGTCAGTTCATGAACATTATTATTGCTATCCAGAGAGAATGCTATCATTTTCCCCGAGTTGTTTTTTTTTTTCTAGGCTGAGTGTTTCTCAATATTGAAGTAATTATGGAAACATTCCACAGAAAGGAAACTGCAAGAGCAAATGAGAGCTGTCGTTTCCTTAATGAAAAAGTATGTTATTATTTCTTCATAACTTAGCGTTTGGCTGACAATCTGGGCTTTATGACACATTCAATTTACATTTCAATCAGACGGGGCGGGGGGGTTGGTGATAACACAAGGCTGTCATTGATACACATGCTCAAAACACACACACACACACACAACACACACACACACACACACACACACACACACACACACACACAAAAGTTTCCGGGATCAGGTGGTGTCTCAATTCTCTGGATTGGAGCCTGGTGGATATCTGACACTAGACTTTCACGTACACACACACACACACACACACACACACACACACACACACACACACACACACACACACACACACGCAAATACCCGTAGCCCTTTCACTACCAGCCAACACACAGCCAACCTTTCGTCTTTTCCATTATCATTTTTGGCACAACTTTAATGAGGCACAGGTGAGAAATGCACCAGGGAAACTAGAACCTCATGCTCGGCCTGTTGACACAGCCAGGGAGAGAAAGAGGAAAGAGAAGTGGCTCTCTAGATTGCGCTGACCCCTGCGAGCGAGGAGGGCCGAGCAGATGCAGAGAAGAGCACTTTGACAGACAGCTCTTATGTACCGACGCCGTGACTTAAACAGGCCAGCATTTACAGCCAGCGAGCATGTCCCACAAATCCCACTCAGTCAATGAATCCCATTCATTTCTGGGTCAAGAGTTTTGTGCTCCTACTGTGTTCTGCCTCTTCCCTCGGCCTCTGCATCATTAAAACTTTCCCTTTGACTTCTAAGTCACTTATCAAAAGCACGTTTTTGTACAACGTGCTGTGTTGTATTTCATGAGAAGATACAGATTTTGCATCAGCAGTAATGCGGACGTTGTGCCGGACCGTGGTGGTGAAGAGGGAGCTGAGCCGGAAGGCAAAGCTCTCAATTTACCAGTCAGTCTTCGTTCCAACCCTCACCTATGGTCATGAGCTTTGGGTAGTGACTGAAAGGGTGAGATCGCGGATACAAGCGGCTGAAATGAGTTTCCTCCGTAGGGTGTCTGGGCTCAGCCTTAGAGATATGGTGAGCAGCTCGTACATCCGGAGGGTACTCGGAGCAGAGCCGCTGCTCCTTCGCGTTGATAGGAACCAGTTGAGGTGGTTCGGGCATCTGATTAGGATGCCTCCTGGGCGCCCTCCTTTGGAGGTTTACTGGGCACGGCCAACTGGGAGGAGACCCAGAACTCGCTGGAGGGACTACATGTCCAATCTGGCCTGGGAACGCCTTGGGATCCCCCAGGAGGAGCTGGAAGGCGTTGCTGGAGAGAGGGACGTCTGGGGTGCCCTATTTAGCTTGCTGCCACCGTGACCCCACCCGGGAGAAGCGGCTGAAGAGGAATGAATGATACAGGTTTTGTCTCATTGTATGTCTTCGGTCAGGTTGTTTCCGAAGTTGTGGGTTTACAATTGCTTGATCAGTGCCGTGACATGAAATCGGAAAAACAGCAGGTTTCGGGAAATAAGTGGTGGTTAGTCTTGTGACACGCTTTCTGCGGTACATCATGAGCGCTCAGCAACAATACAATTATGGAAGTCAGAAAAATGCCACATCCTGCATGGGAGCATGTAAGTCATAAGGACCTTGCTGTAACCACACACAGAGGAGCGTGTCTGCTATGGAGTCACTGTTGTCCCATAACCCCAACTGTGCATGTTGTTTGTTTTTCTCCTTTTTTTCTCCCGGTCACCGCTGCACCCCCTCTGCCGATCCGGGGAGGGCTGCAGACTACTACATGCCTCCTCCCATACATGTGGAGTCGCCAGCCGCTTCTTTTCACCTGACTGGGGAGTTTCGCCACGAGGACGTAGCACGTGGGAGGATCACGCTATTCCCCCCAGTCCCCCGAACAGGCGCCCCCAACCGACCAGACACAGCCAATTGTGTCTGTAGGGACACCTGACCAAGCCGGAGGTAACACGGGGATTTGAACCGTCGATCCCTGTGTTGGTAGGCAACGGAATAGACCGTCACGCCACTCGGACGCCCGTTTTTCTCCTTTTGTAATCTCATATACAAGCTCTTTCCAAAATATCTTCATTCATGGACACAAATGAAAATATGCTACATTTAGATAGATAGATAGATAGATGGACAGACAGCCAGCAAGCCAGCCAGCCAGCCAGATAGATAGGTAGTGTCATATCAGTGACAACATTGATATGACAAGCACCGATGTCATTACAAGAGATATCAAAAATAAGATCGGGAGAAAATAGAGGGATGAGACCTGTGCAGAGCACTTTGTCCGAGGGTATCGGCGCCTTTGAGGTTGGCTGTCACCACTGCATAGGGCCCCGCTTTCTTGTCCAGGCAGTTAAAGCTTCACCTAACAGCATTATAAAAGCTATGTGTGCATTTGTCATTACATCTTAACTTAGTCTATCCATTCAAGCTCAGAATGCACACACACACTGTCTTCCATGCATAAACACACACACACACACACACACACACACACACACACAAACATACACACACGGACACGTGCATGGCTTAGAAAAGAGCCAGGCAAAAAGCAGCAGACCACTGGACCGGAGGGGATAAACGTTTGACTGATCTCCACTGTGTTTGGGCCAGATTGAGTCCCGCTGTGCGCCGTGACCGCTAAATCAAAGGCCTGTTTGAACAGCTGCATTCCTTCACACCCCTTCATGCTCTCTCCCTCTCTCCCCCCCCCCTCTCTCTCCTCTCTCTCTCCCTCTCTCCCTCTCTCTCTCTCTCTCTCTCTCTCTCTCTCTCTCTCTCTCTCTCTCTCTCTCTCTCTCTCTCTCTCTCTCTCTCTCTCTCTCTCTCTCTCCCTCTCTCCCTCTCTCCCTCTCTCTCTCTCTCTCCCTCCCTCTCTCTCTCTCTCTCTCTCTCTCCCTCTCTCGCTCTCGCTCTCTCGCTCTCTCTCTCTCTCTCTCTCGCTCGCTCTCTCTCTGCACTGCATGCTGGGAGGTTGTTCGTGTGAGCGTGATCGTGATCTTGAGTGAGGGTGGTGAATGTGATATTTGCGTGGAGTTTGAATTGTTTGCTGGGGGTTTTTTTTCTCCGGATTTTCCCCTGTGTTCTTCATCTTTCCTATGTGCATGATCAGGTAAAATTTCTTAATGGTTTTTACTGAGTGTTCAGTAGGTTTTTTTCGGGAGGAATGGCGTCCTCCGAGACGCTGCCTCCGTCCATCCGTCACGGGATTCGGATAGGCCTGCTGGAGCCTAGCGGGATGGTGGAGGAGGTTTTGTTGGCCGTAGGAGAGCAAGTGACAATTGTCAAGAAGAGAAAACCCGAAATGGTATGGTCACATCTTGAGATGTTCCAACTTTGCCGAGACCATCATGCAAGGCACAGTGAGGGGTGGGCGAAGACGAGGAAAGAGGAAGAAGCGATGGCTATGTAACATCAGAGAGTGGACAGGCCTTGACTTTGCCAGCCTTTGTATATGGCTTTCATAGACCTCACAAAGGCCTCTGACTCAGTAGACCACTAGGCTCCGTGGAGCATACTATCAAGATATGGCTGCCCTGAAAAATACATCAGAATATTGAAGCTTCTACATGACTGCATGTCAGTCACAGTGCTCAGAAACAGCAACTCTGATTCAGAGGCCTTCACTGTAGAAACAGGGGCCAAACAGGGATGCATCATTGCACCCACCCTGTTTGCCATCTTTATTGCTGCCATACTCCACCTCATTGGTGAAAAGCTGCCACAGGGGATCCCAGTCCTATGCAGAACTGATAACAGGTGCGTCAACCTTAATAGGTTCAAGGCCAAGAGCAAAGTCTGCAAAACAAATATCATGGAGCTTCAATACGCAGATGACACCATCGCAGCGCACTCTGCAGAAGACCTCCAGGACATTCTGAATGCCTTTGCCGAGGCATCTAAGTGGGTTCATATCCTAAAATCACTAGAGCTAGCAGAATCACACCACACTGTGCCACCTTAATAGACAATATAGTCACATGTGAAGCTGTAGTCTGTACGCATTCACTGATGGATTGGGGTCAAAAAACAGCCCAGGCACTTTTTTTAACATACACTGGCCCTTTTTCCAAACCAAATGCTAACCCATTTTGTTAATATGAAAAGCTCGAGATAATAACCAAACAGAGTGGCTATGAATTTTGTAAACAGAACACACACAACTGACACACGCTAAATAATCACTGACTTTTATATTGATGACAACAAACACAATCTCAGATGGGTAGAGTGTTGAACAGGGTTACGACGACGTGATACGCTCCGCTACTAATTAAAGGCACATTTGGCATAAAAAAATAGGCTAGGTGTTCAGCCACAGTACACTATAATACACAAGAGTTTCACCAAAACTTGAGAAGAGCAAGGCACAGCTACAGTATTTAGGGCCAGTCTAAAAAGGTTTGGGCCACTGAAATAGGTTTTTTTCCCCCTCTCGCTTCTCTTTTTAGATCAGTGTAATAATCCATTCTCAGTGCACGGTTGGGCGGCCCTTCTGACATTTGCCCACCTTACCAGATGGGTCGTTCGTCACTGTAGGTCTGCGTATCCAGAACGGCACATGGGTCATTGGTTGTGTATTTCAGGTGATGTGTCAAACACAACATGTCAAGCATGCTTATAAGATTCTTCGAGGGACTCTTTCACTCCTACACTTTACCAGAAAAATGCCAATAAATGAAGGCAGTCTCTGGCGCGGTAGCCCAGTGGCTAGTTAGCGCTGTTGCCCCAGAGCGAGAAGGTCCTGGATTCAAACCTCAGGCCATCCCAGGTCCTTTCTGTGTGGAGTTTGCATGTTCTCCCCGTGTCCTTTTGGGTTTCCTCCCGGTGCTCCCGATTTCCTCCCACCATCAAAAAGACATGCGTGTTAGGTCCATACTCTTGCCTGCGCCCCTGAGCAAAGCAATGGAAAGAAGAACTGGAGCTGGTCCCCGGGCGCCCCAGCTGCCCAATGCTCCCATACAATAGGATGTGTTAAATACAGAGAACACATTTCGTTGTAACCTGTACAATGATAAAAACAAAGTGGCTTTCTTCTAATCAACAAAGGCATTAGTTTAACATTGGAAACAGTAATGTAAATAACAATTTGGTTATTATTGTCAGGATAAAGTCGAAACGGTTAGATTATGGTGCCAAGAATTTTGCTCAATATCACTTTCTAGACAAATGGAAAATGTATAGTTGGCTTGTAATCATTATTTGAAACTGTGCACATGTATTTCTTTTGGGGAAAAAAAATACATGTGCTGTATGGAACCAGTAGTTTCAATATAGATAGACCGCCAAAGTGTTCGGTGGTCTGTCCACCCATACTTAAACTGGGAAGACTTGGAGATTTCCAGCAGTCAGCCACCAAACTTTCTCAGATTGTTCCCCACTTTTTACGTAGCTTAATGACGGTCACAGTTTTCCACAGTCGCAGATTTAAGTGTAACACCTGATACCCCAAAGCCGCCTGCCTCAGCCCCTCAGCCACTGCCCTGAAATGGCAGAGTGTGATCATCTGTAATTATAGGCTTGAATTTAGACGTACTGTTATTGACTGACATGGAAAAACATCTGATTGGCTGTACAGAATGTATTTAAAAAAAATGCTTTTTTTGAATCGAAACATTGAAGGAACAGTCTCACAAATCCACACACAAATGCAATGGACTCCACATGTATGTGGGAATTTGTGAATACAGATGCATTAATCTGTGAATGAACTCAACTAAATTCACAAATATTTAAGATGTACATATGTACAGTAAGCATTAAAAATACTTTTTATCCTTTACTATTTAAAATGACAGATATTTGTGGGCGTAAGAAAATATTTGTGAACATAAAAATGCAGGCGGCATGGTAGCGCAGTGGTTAGCGCGGTCGCTCCACAGCAAGAAGGTCCTGGGTTCGAGCCCCGGGGTAGTCCAACCTTGGGGGTCGTCCTGGGTCATCCTGTGTGTGAGTTTGCATGTTCTCCCCGTGTCTGCGTGGGTTTCCTCCGGGTGCCCCGGTTTCCTCCCATAGTCCAGAGACATGTAGGTCAGGTGAACCGGCCCTACTAAACTGTCCCTAGGTGTGAATGTGTCGGCCTTGTGATGGACTGGCGGCCTGTCCAGGGTGTCTCTCCGCCTGCCGTCCAATGACTGCTGGTGTAGGCTCCAGCATCCCGTGACCTTGATCAGGATAAGCGGCTTGGATAGTGGATGGATGGATACAGATATATTTATATATTTTTTGTGCATTTGTTGATATGATTCCACATCACTGTAATGTGAAACACCTATTAACCAGTTTCATCGGCGTACTATTGTAAACTGAACGCACAACATTGTGATCGATCTTAACCATATGCAGTGAACATAGGCCCGTGTCAGTGATCCAAATGGTAAGAAGTGAAGTGAGTGACTAATTTACAGCTTCTATCATACATAAAGAAAAGACAAAACATGAGCAGTGAGAGGAAGGACTTATACTGAAGGTTTTCATAACAAGATTGTAAGTCAAAAGCTGGAATTTTTTTCCAAAGACGGCATGGTGAGACTCACTGACACTCCCAAAACAGTGGGATCTTATTTATCTCTCCAGTCATGTCTTTTTCTTTCCTCATTTGTGGCAAATGTTGATGAAGTGGTTCACTTATTGACTGTTTGAAGAGCAGACACAGACATGACTTATCAGGGATCAGGAATCACGAACATTTATTTAAATATCGTTTTCCCCCCGCCCATATTAGTTCAACACGAAGACAAAAACACATATATCCAAACTACAAAAAACAAAAAACTACAAAAACACATATATCCAACATGCCAGGATGACTGTCGGAACTGCTGGTCTGCATGGGCTAGCAGTTAGCTTAGCCTGCCCCATCCTGTCAGACCGCCCTTGGTGTTTCCTCCTTGGGCGCAGCTCCAGGCTGGGCCGTGGTCCCTGGGTCCACCGGACGCAGCAGACCAGGCTCCCCCAGCCGATCCAACACCAGCTCTCCCAACCAGACACCTTCGACACACCTCCCCGCACTCCACGTGACAACACCAAAAACACTGTCAACGCTAAGCAAGGCTGCTGCCAGACTGCCCTCGGTGTTAAAAAGAACGCCAGGATGACTGTCGGAACTGCCAGTCTGCATGGGCTAGCAGTTAGCTTAGCCTGCCCCACTTCCGCATCCTGTCAGACCGCCCTCGGTGTTTCCTCCTCAGGCGCAGCTCCAGGCCAGGCCTTGGTCCCTGGGCCCACAGGACGCAGCAGACCAAGCTCTCCCAGCCGATCCAGCGCCAGCTCTCCCAGCCATCAAACGAAGACACAAACTCAGACGTGGACGAAGACACTGCATGGATGTTACTGGGTTAGGCTGCCCCAAATGTAAGTTCGCGCCGCCATCTCCCCACACCGGTACTGGGTGAGGCCGCCGTAAACGTGAATTCACACCGCCACCTTCCCACCATATGGTGAAAGCACCTGAGTGCAATGCAGATTCTCATTTGCAACGGTTTCCTCTTGGCTACTACATACACAGACCTGCTAACAGTTAACTTTCAGACAGGACTACAAGGAGGAATGCTTATTTTATGGTTTTTGGCATATTAACTGTTAATTTCAAATATAACTCTCACTGATTGGGCTACTTGTTTGAACAGAAACATACTCAATGCTGAAGAAGATGGCTGCCCTATCAAGGACCGGTTTCTGAAGATTTTGAGTCACAAACCCTTTCAGGCAAAAGACAATCCCAGTAAAATTGTAGGATTTTAGTTTGGAGTGAAATGTAATACAGACAGACAGAAAGAGAGAAAGAGCGAGAGACTGACAATAACATGATTTATGGACAACTGGCATCTTAAATAATATCATATTAGCTCTTGTTTATTTTTTCATGTATCCCGCAGTCTTCCTCCAGATCCATGTGGTGTTGGGCCGTTGCTTTTCAAAGACAGACACGGCGATTGCAATTCTGTCTCTTGGCCACTGATACATATCTTCTCATAGACTCCCTGCATGACATTAACACACCATTAAAAGTTATGAGATAGTGCAGCCCTATTCGGTATTTTATCATCCGTCATGATTTACGTCACAGCTTTTTACATGTCTTGATTTCAGTTACTTTCCATTTGGAGTCAATACCCAACAGGTGCACTAGATGTTTAGATTAAAAATACAAGTGTTTGGATTGTTATTAAAGTTTATTCCACGCCACCAGATACATTAAACATTGCACATCTCAGTTTGGTGAGGTTATTTATGGCGCACAACTTAAGAGGGCGACGCCAACTCCCCTTCGCCATGGCACACGGGCACCAACATGGCATCCTAAGTGCTCCTTGGTCTGGTTTATTTATCATCGTCTCTACGCCCGGTTTCTTTTTAAAGTACAGTCAACGACTTCACGCCAAATCAAACAAGCAGCCATATTGACTTTGGCTGTGGTGACCCTCGTGTAATCCAGTTACAGAGCCGCAGAGGAGATGAGGCATGCTAACCCGGCCTCTATTAAAAGGCCATCTCTTATTATTACTTGTTTCTGGGACCTTCAGTACGTGGGGATGAGTTCCCGATTGGGGCCATTTTGTCTGTGATGGAAGATGAGTTTTAAGACATGAAATCAAAAACAAAAACAAAACAGGTAACAAGAGACAGGAAAAAACATGACGTCCCAGTGGTTTGACCCGATCTATATCTGTTGTAGATCCCACTTTCCTGATGGCCTGCCTCAGCAGCTTCTTCTTCTTTCAGCTTTTTCCCGCTTTTTTGTTGCCTGCCACAGTAGCTATCCGCTTCATATCGATGCTACCCACAAGAGGAATTGTTTGTAAGTTTCAAATGTTGCTCTTTTAGGTTTGTGTCATGTTCGTATCTTCAAGTGTGGAGATCATGAGCAGGAGGAGTCTGCGGTAGCCGCCGCGGTGCTATTTCGGAGTAGAAACAACATGAAGGCCTCGTGGGAGACATCAACCATCGCTGCCGCCGTGGTTCACTACTTCTTCTTCTTCTGCTGTTTGATATAGTTCCCTTACTGAAGTAATGCAGTGCGGGGAATAAATTAAACATCAGAAGAAGAAATGAAACGCTGCAGCGTCTTGGCAGCGGAGAGCCATAACACGGGGGTTAATCGTGCTGTTTTGTTTAATGGAACACCGAAGTAGAAGGGGGAGAAAATAGACCGGAATGACGTCATAACGACAATATCTAAAAAAGGTTTTATTTAAAACTTAATTGACGATTTTGATGTTATTTTTTGAGCGGCGCACCACGAGACACATGTGTCCTTTGTGACGATCAGATATCAAGGAAACTGATTTCATCGTCCACAGAAAGCTGAGCGAGCTGAATATGTTTGGATGTGTTAAAGTGCTATGTCTTAGCAGAACGCGGTCATTAAGAGAAATGGACTTCTTTGGGCCCCCATGACAAATCGCAAAGTCTGTCATTTGTTTAGTCTGACTTAATTATTTGGTTTTCTTTTTGGGTTTCAGAGGAGCCTCCGGTGAAATCGTGTCGGCAAGGTGGAGAGAGATGCGACTGAGGAGACAGGGGGAGGAGAAAGGGCAGTGAAAAGGGGAAAGGGTGAGTAAGAGAGATTTGGGAGTTTGGGCAGTAAATAGCCCTAATTATTGGTAGATACAAACTGACCTTAACTGAATTTAACTTAACCCTCGTGAGAATCAATGATATGAGGTCATAGGCCTTTTTTTCACCTTTTTCTCCCCAATTATATCCGACCAATCACCCCACTCTTCCGAACCCACCCCCTATGCCAACCCCGGGGAGGGCTGCAGACTACCACATGCCTCCTCCGATACATTTGGAGTCACCAGCCGCTTCGTTTCACCTGACAGTGAGGAGTTTCGCCGGACGTAGCGTGTGGGAGGATCACGCTATTCCTCCCAGTTCCCCTTTCCCCTCGAACAGGCGACTCGACCGACCAGAGGAGGCGCTAGTCTAGCGACCAGGACATATACCCACATCCGGCTTCCCATTTGCAGACATGGCCAATTGTGTCTGTAGGGATTCGAACCGACGATCCCCGTGTTGGTAGGCAACGGAATAGACCGTTATGCTACCCGGGCGCCCCATGAGATCATAGACTTATAATAGAAATTGAAACAAAGAGGAAGTCACAGAGAGACAGAGAATTAATAGGGACTTTGTAGTGTTCAAAACACTAAAGGAGTCATCGTTGCATGTTTGATAATGTAGGTGGGGATGATGATGGCGTCAATTATAAAAATATTTAGCCGGCATTGTTTTTATCCTTGTTATTGTAAGTCTTCTTTTGTTAGTTAACCGAAATTATAGCAGAGGGTGTAACAAAAAAAAGTATTGACTTAAATAGAAAAATACTTAACTAAAAGTAGACTAAAAATAGGCTAAAAATTCACATCATTTAAACTAAAATCACACATTAAGGTCTAAAATTTAACAACTGACGTGGAAACGTAACAATATATACGGAGGTATATGTAACCATTATGAATATGTTAAATGTATATAGAGTAGGAGTGGTATTGCAGAAAGTGACCTGCAGAGTCAAATCAATTTTATTTGCACAGCCCAATATCAGAAATTACAAATTTACATCGAGGGGCTTTACAGCAACACAACGTCGTTTACCCCAGCCCACAGCAGTGCAACACAAAGACAAAAACACATATCCAAAAACTACAAGAACGCACATATCCAAACTAACACATCCAAATTAACACATATATCTAAACTAAACAACAACAAAAAACCACTGTACAAGGGGACGAACGCCAGCCAGGGTGACTATCGGAACTGCCGGTCTGCATGGGCTAGCAGTTAGCTTAGCCTGCCCCGCTTCTGCGTCCTGTCAGACCGCCCTCGGTGTTACCTCCTTTGGCACAGCTCCGGGCAGGGCCGCGGGCCCTGGGCCCATAGGACACAGCAGGCCAAGCTCTCCCAGCCGATCCAGCCAATCAAATAATTAACCTATGAAAAAAAAAAAACAACTCCTAATTGAGGAAAATCCCAAAACACCATAATCACATTCTGATACATGATATCTTAAAAAAAAACCTTACTCATGAAAACCGTTTAATACAGTGATACAGTGATAATACATGTGATGTGGAGAATAGCCTCATGTGCACCCCACCCTCCCCCACCGTGGGGGAGGGTGGGGTGACGCACACATAAGGTCAAGAGCTTGAACCAAACCCACAAGATCACAAGTATGTGGTATGTTCCTCTGTCTGCACAGCCGACTGAAAACCTGAGTTTCCAGTAAATTCTCCCCACCCTGACCACTGTTTCACTTTGATGCTCTGACTTATGACGCCGTCACCACCACTTCCAACACGTCTACCGTGCACTCACACATTTCTTTGGCCCGGGTGTCGCTGTCACTCGGCTTTATTGTCATGTTCGTTTTTGGAATCTGTATTTGAGGATGTTTGTGAGACAGCTTAACGTGTCGTGAATATCAAGAGCAACAATCCTGTGGTTCTTGTCCTGGTTAAAACAGGAAGGGTTGCCTGTAAATCGCAACTGCACGTCCGGAACGGCTGTTTGTGACGGAGGCCTGAAATGAATAAGTCCTTTCCGGTCCACTGCCCAACGGTATGACTGTATCAATAGTAAGTATTTACAGATTGCAGTAATTTGTGGAAAAAAACCCCAAACCAAAACAAACAAAAACACATGGTTGACTCTGGTATTTTCAGTGGGCGGGGACACAATTTTATTACATGACAGCCAAGATGCTGTCATGTAATAAACACAAACATTATTTTACACGTACTTAAATGACTTTACGTAAACTATTTACTTTCTTTCTATAATTTATTGGGTGGCATGGTGGTGCAGTGGTTAGCGCTGTCGCCTCACAGTAAGAAGGTCCTGGGTTCGAACCCCGGGGTTGTCCAACCTTGGTGGTCATCCCAGGTCGTCCCCTGTGTGGAGTTTGCATGCTCTCCCCGTGTCTGCGGTGGGTTTTCTCCGGGTGATCCGGTTTCCCCCCCCCCTCACCATCAAAAAAGACATGCAGGGTTGATACTCCTGTCTGTGCCCCTGACCGAGGCAGGGCAAGATGAACTGGAGGTGGTCCCCGGGCGCTGCACAGCGGCTGCAGACTGCTCCTAGCTGCACAGCTAGAATGGGTTAAATGCAGAGCAGAATTTCCCCACAGGGATTAATGGAATATATAAAAATCAAAAATATTTTCCTAGAACTTCAGCATGATGTTGAACTTCTCTTCTACGACCTGTCCAGGGTGTCTCCTCGCCCGCCACCCAATGACTGCTGGCTCCAGGCTCCAGCATCCCCGTGACCCTGATAGCAGGATAGGTGGTTTGGATAATGGATGGATGGATAATAATAATAATAATAGATGTGACGAATGCATTTTCAAAGAGGATTCGAACCCTGCAGATTTTCCCAATATGCTATCATGTGGCCTTAATATTCCATTTTTGGCCACGCACACACACACACACACACTGGCAATTATGCATTAAATCATGCACTCCGACACACACCCTCGTACAGGGTATCAGGTACTAGTGCCAGTTCCTCTCAATCAGAGTGTAATGGGCTGTGAAGGAAATAGACCATGGACAAAATGACCATCTGTAAATGTACTGAGTCATATGAAGTTA
>NC_079222.1:9902221-9929721 GCF_029633865.1 Lampris incognitus | reverse complement strand
TGTCTGCGCTTTCCTCTCGTCTCGCCTCGCTTTATTTGGTTGTCTTGTCTTCCCCGTCATGCACCGTGTTTATCCCCCCCCCCTCTCCTCCGTCTCCTTCTCTCCTGCCGATGCGCGTTTGTGCGCCCGAGAAACCGGTAGACGATTTATTTGACATCGTTTTCACCACTAGAGGGAGCTCCAAACGACCTAAGGGGGAAAAAGGGCTATAAACAGACCCTCCCCCGCACACGCGCGCTCGCTCGCGCGCGCACAAGTTGTGGGTTCTTGGGATAGGCCCACACCTGTAACTAGTACCCTGCCTACACCTGTAACTGGTACCCTGCCTACACCTGTAACTAGTACCCTGCCTACACCTGTAACTAGTACCCTGCTCACACCTGTAACTAGTACCCTGCCCACACCTGTAACTAGTACCCTGCCTACACCTGTAACTAGTACCCTGCCCACACCTGTAACTAGTACCCTGCCCACACCTGTAACTAGTACCCTGCCCACACCTGTAACTAGTACCCTGCCCACACCTGTAACTAGTACCCTGCCCACACCTGTAACTAGTACCCTGCCCACACCTGTAACTAGTACCCTGCCTACACCTGTAACTAGTACCCTGCCTACACCTGTAACTAGTACCCTGCCTACACCTGTAACTAGTACCCTGCCTACACCTGTAACTAGTACCCTGCCCACACCTGTAACTAGTACCCTGCTCACACCTGTAACTAGTACCCTGCCCACACCTGTAACTAGTACCCTGCCTACACCTGTAACTAGTACCCTGCCCACACCTGTAACTAGTACCCTGCCCACACCTGTAACTAGTACCCTGCCCACACCTGTAACTAGTACCCTGCCCACACCTGTAACTAGTACCCTGCCCACACCTGTAACTAGTACCCTGCCTACACCTGTAACTAGTACCCTGCTCACAGAGTTACAATGGAAGACGACCTATAAAACGTCCCCGTCACATGCAAGTGCCCTGGTGGTGTGCCTCCGCCTTCCGAAGACACTTCGTGTGAATCTTCGGGACTGGCAAGACTTGCTTTTATTTGTCTACACACGACAACTAACGAAAACAAGCCCCGAGATCCTCTCTGTGTCAACAAACTTGGCGTTTTATTTACACAGACGTCTGACAACACCAGCGTGTGTTTACTGCCCCCCCCCTGCAGACGGGGCAGCGACACTTGCAGGGGAGCGTGTGAGCGCCCAGACGGGACCCCGCCGCATATCCGATGGCTGCGGAGGAGTTGTCTCGAGCAGGATGGAGCGAGCTCTTGTCTCTTAGCTCAGCGTCGAGAGGCATCGGAGGACCCAGGGCGCCGTTATAGAGCTTTTTTATTCTTATGTTAATGCCCCCTAGTTTGTAAGGCATTAATTACCAGGGCACGATAATCTACCATCTCCGCCGGCACCCCTGGGGCGTCTCCGTAAAACAGCAGACTTCTATACAGAGAGAACCAGTGGATTTTTTTTTTTTGTGGTTTTTTTTTTGTGTGACCGAGAAGTAGAAGTGCCGAGGTGTAACTCGTCTGAATGTAGCCGGGAGGAGAGGAGAAATAGAAAGATCTCCCTTGAAATCCTACGAAGGTCTATATTAAAAGAAACCTCCTGGTTCATCGGGATGTTTTTGTAGGCGTATAGCCTGAGTAAACATTTCCCCCTTTTCCAATAAATCTATTCCGCTCTGCTGTGTGGGCGATCATATACCATTAGGATGTGCAATAATAGAATCCCAGAGCATGATGTCAAAGTTTTCTTTTACTCTTTCCTTTCGGCCCAGCCGCCTGTCATATATACCTATACGGACGCAGCGACGCCGAAATCCCATTATTGCTCAATGCGCGTGCGCGCTCCCGAGTTGTATAGGCCACGTGCGTGTTCGACAAAAGGGGGGGATCTCTCGTGGGGAGGAGAAGAGGGGGGGGGCGTAGGTAGCGTGAAGCAGCCTCGTCCGGCGGAGATGCTAGGCGTGCGCACGCACGCACGCGCACGCACGCACGCACACACCGTGAGCACTGAAGGAGGGAAAAAAGAGGGTTGCACAGAGCAACAGAGAAGTTCAGCCGGACCCTCCGGAGAGACGGCACCATCACTTTAGATGCAGGCGCAGCTCAGCAACAAGTCCTCTTCTTCGGAGCCATCTTTCTTTCCTTTCTTTTTTTAACATTATTTTCCCTTACGTGTTTTAATACAACTCAGGTGCGTTGCCGCCGCGCGGACCTGTGGCGCGCTTCCATTTCACTCGCGGGGATTTAAATTCGACCCGAGTCGTGATTGACCCGCGCGCGGATTGCAGCCGCGCGAGCTGTTGCGATGAAACAGCGCGCGCGCTGAGTTAAGAAAAGAAAAAAAAGGTGCTTCGAGTCGCGCGTGTTAAGGGGAAACATCGCGGTTGTCATGCAGAGGGAAGGAAAGCTCGCGTGTGAGCGCAGGGAGGCGTGATGCCGTCCTCACGTTAGCCGCCGCCGCCGCCACTCAGCGACTCATTCATTGTTACTGCTTTGACTTTTGTTTTGCCCGCGCACGCGAGCGCACACCGCGAATTACACGTAAACGCGCGAGCCCAACATGACTTTGTCCGGCGTGCTGTCGGCTGCGCGTCCACTTGTTTTATTTGACTGCGTGGGGTCGACGCTTCGTGAGTAGTACTGCCGTGCTGAGGTCGGTGTGCATGTGGGACTTGGGGGGGTACGACATAGTCGGTTTGCAACGCGTTGTGACAAAATACTGTGCACGTTTCTTTTGGGGGGGCGCTACGATGCGGGGCACTTTGGGCGCGTTCCTCCAATCGTGTCTGATTTTAATGGTCGGAGCCGATCAATGGAGGCTGAAGGAGTCCGCCAGCTGCGAGTTGCACCGAATGGTGAGTGGCTAAAACCTGCACCCCGCACCACATACAAGTACACATAAGGTTTTGTTGTGATTGGTGAAAGGGAAAGGGGGGGGGGGTGGTGGTGGTGCTGCTTTTTGGTAGAATCATGACAGTTAAATCAAATACAGCGCATTTCATCCGTCATAGAGTTCAAAGTGCACTGCAACAATAAAAGCACAAGAAGAAGCAACTTGCAGCGCGTACAACACGTGATACAGTACAATACATTATAGATATGGATTTATTATATCGTTCTCTCTCTTTTGCTCCCTTTTATCACGAAACTCCAAAAAAACCAACCTCATTAAAAGTTACCCCTTTCCCATGATCCTTGATTTCACTGACTTAAAAAAAAAGCTTACAAATTTCTCACTTGTCCCAACCTCATCACCTGTCATCTGTGACCCTGGTTAAACTTCTTTAACGCGTGGAATCTAAACAGGAATCCTGTTTTCCCCGGTTTTCTATCTATTCAGTGTTGTGCGTGTGTGTGTGTGTGCGCGCGCGTGTGTGCGTGCGTGTGTTTGCGAGGTTCTCGCTCCACACTTGCGAAAACGCTGAAGTTAACGGGGAGAATGAACGCCAAAAAGCACGTTTATTGCAAAACCAAAGCCCCTTTTAAACCGGGGGATTTCATTAGTGAATTAGTCTCACGTGCACGTCAAAGTTGCACAGGAAGTTTCAGATTTGTGTTCAGCCGTGTATTGGACCAGATTCAGGACAGGAACTCGTGTTGTGTCCCGACCTGTAAATCCACACAGGTGACAGTGGGGTGGTGCTGAGGCTGTTCTGGCACTTAGGTCCTAAGTGGCTTGTTAATAAGTCATCATCAGCCTGTTAGCAGCCTGCAATAAACAGTCTCTCACAAACAAACAGACAGACTGGTGGTTTGGTTGGACGACGTGGGGTCAGAGGAGCCAATTACTGTTAACGTGGCGCTATGGGTTAATTAATTAAGACAACAGTAAATGTAATGAAGGGCTTCATAAAAGGTCTTAACTGTGTCTGAGTGTCCGTTACAGTGTAAGGTTTATTTCAGCTTGGTGTCTGTTGTGGTTGCTGGAACTATCAAACAGCATGATGCAAAACATCAGACTGAAGTGAGACGTCTTTTTTGTAAATGCAACTTTCATTAATTGCACATAGAGGTCTTCGCGTGAAATATTTCGATGCTCTACGTACTCTCGCTCCTTGTTTCTTGCTCTCGCTCTCTCGCTCCCTGTCTTCATTCGGCCATTCGTTCATGAAAACTTGACTATCCATTGCTTGAAATGCGTCTGCAGCTTTGTTGCATTGAAAACCAAAGTGAGACACGTTAAAAACATCAATTAACAAACAAACAAACAAACAAACTCGGCATAAGTGATATTGGGCTATACAAATAAAACTGACCTGACTTAAGGCACAGCATAGAAGAGCCTCTAGTGCAGTGTTTCTCAACCCAGTCCTCAAGGACCCCCTATCCTGCATATTTTCTTTGCAACCCTGAATAGGTACCTGTTTGTAGTTATTCAACCAATCAGCAATGAATTTTGTCAGACGTTGCACACCTTGCATAATTAAGTGCTGCGAGATGATTGGTCGAGTAAGTACAAGCAGGGCTACCTATGCAGGGTTACAATGAAAATCTGCAGGATAGGGGTTCCTTGAGGACTGGGTTGAGAAACACTGCTCTAGTGCCATAGCTACCAAGGTGGACAGGGGGGAGGTAGGGATTAGTAGATGAAGAATTTATCAGAGAAGCTGTGTGTGCCACACATTTATCTACCAAAAAGTGCGTGTAAGTCTTGCTCATGCAAACATATCCTCTTCTCGCCCCCAAGCAATCTGACCTCAACTCCTTCCTGTGGACCATCAAACGGGATCCTCCCTCCTATTTCTACGGCACGATCCACGTCCCCTACACCCGTGTTTGGGACTTCATCCCAGAGAACTCCAAGCAGGCCTTCCAGGAGAGCAACATCGTCTACTTTGAACTCGACCTCACAGACCCGTACACCATCTCGGCCCTGACCAGCTGCCAGCTGCTCCCGCAGGGCGAAAACCTCCAGGATGTCCTCCCCAGAGACATCTACAGGAGGCTAAAAAGACACCTTGAGTATGTGAAGCTCATGATGCCCTCCTGGATGACCCCGGACCAGAGAGGGAAGGGACTCTATGCGGACTACCTCTTTAACGCCATAGCGGGGAACTGGGAGAGGAAGCGGCCCGTCTGGGTGATGCTGATGGTGAACTCGTTGACTGAGGCAGACATTAAGACTCGTGGGGTGCCGGTGTTGGATCTCTACCTGGCCCAGGAGGCGGAGAGGATGAAGAAGAAGACAGGAGCTGTGGAGAAAGTGGAGGAGCAATGCCACCCGCTCAACGGACTCAACTTTTCCCAGGTGAGAAGTCCAACGCAATCTCATCCCATGACACTACGTATCGAAGCTGTTAACAAAGACGTGATATATGAACTGTAAGGTACCCCTTGCCGTCTGTACAGAGACCCAGTGGGTGTTCAGTAGACTCCATTATTAAACCTACACCCTTATTTATGAATATTAATGACGTACAGGTTAGAGTGGCTAACCTGCTATGTCTCATACAGACGTCAAAGTGCACCTTCAGCGTCATATATCGAAATATTTTTGACGCAGCGGGCTCAAATGTCTGGCTGAAGGACCTGGCCCATCATTAAAGCTGTGCGAGGAGTTTTCGGTTTCTCTTGACTTTACTGCACCCCTGTGGACAAAAGCAGTAGTGTTTCATGTAAGGCCCGACTACATTTCACATGTTGTCTCTTGTTGCGAATATCTACGTTCAGTCTGTGGTAGCTCATGCATTTGTTAAAGACTGAAGCTATAGAGCATCCGGGTAGCGTAGCGGTCTATTCCGTTAGCTACCAACACGGGGATCGCCGGTTCGAATCCCCGTGTTACCTCCGGCTTGGCCGGGCGTCCCTACAGACACAATTGGCCGGGCGTCCCTACAGACACAATTGGCCGGGCGTCCCTACAGACACAATTAGCCGGGCGTCCCTACAGACACAATTGGCCGTGTCTGCAGGTGGGAAGCCGGATGTGGGTATGTGTCCTGGTTGCTGCACTAGCGCCTCCTCTGGCGAAACTCTTCATGTCAGGTGAAAAGAAGCGGCTGGCGACTCCACATGTATGGGAGGAGGCATGTGGTAGTCTGCAGCCCTCCTCGGATCGGCAGAGGGGGTGGAGCAGCAACCGGGACGGCTCGGAAAATAAGGTCATTGGCCAGCCACAATTGGGGAGAAAAAAAGGGGGGACCCCCCCCCCAAAAAAAGAAAAGAAAGATTGAAGATATACATGCGATGAGGTAATGTATCTCTATCTATCCCGTCTGTGTGCTGTAAATCATTTCGTCAGATTTTGCAGAGAAGCCGACTCGCGGACAAACTTTTTGGGTCATTTACTATTAATATCTAATCTTATTGCTGATTGTCATTTACTTACGTCAGTCATAGAGACATCAAACATTAGACTGATAACTAATCAGCGAAAAACTCCTCGTAGCAGTTTTACCCCAGCTTTACATCACATCCCCACAGGGGAGTATTGCCTTTCTCCTGTTTCTGTGTTTGAGTGTCAGCGCACACATGTTCCCATCCATGGGGTCTTGCAGAAGAAGAAAAAAATATACAAAAATGAAAACAGAAAATACACAAGAGGTCAAGTGGACAAAAGTAAATCTTGGTGAGGGCAGTTGACGTGTTCCCCACAGTCGTGGTATTGTTGCTGCTGATGTGTTTGCTGTGGTTCACAATGAACCCAAGCCTGGGTTTTGCCAGCTTCATGGTCAAGTGTGATAAAGCATGCAAGTTTCTTATTTCTTATTCATTATTTTGGCCCTTTTTTTCAGCTAGAAGTTTAGATTTTCAAACTTTATCACCGTTTCATAACAAACTCGTTCAACAAGTTATCCAAATTTCTCCCTTTTTGTGTCATCGTTCATGGTTTTCCAGGGCTGATTTAGTCGTTCAAAAGTGTGTTAATTAGTCGTAAGTTGACTGTATTTAAAACCTGGTGACGTGATCCTTAATCGTCCCGGATAGAAGCTTTGAGAACTGTTGGGTCTGATTTCTGCAGTGTTTGGAGCTGCATGGCTCTGGGATTGTTGAAGAGGCTCTACTTTCTGTCTGTGAGATGCAAAACAAAGGGGTAGTTCCTTGGTTACAGGCTCAATTAAACTGAAAAAATTAGCACATAAAAGTGTCTTACGTGACTGACTTGACTTCAGTAAGTTTGTCAGCTTTGGTCTTTAGCATCGTTTAAAGCCAACCGGAGGTTGAATAGTCTCGGGTTTAAGGGAGAACAGACTGTTTTAAGAGCCTTGTAGGGGTTCCCCATGAGCACTTTTGGCCGCGCCGCGCGCCGAGTTGTGCCGAGTCGCGCCCGAGATGGACCACCTCCGGAGTCGGGCCAAAAGCGCGCCAGACCCGCCTCCAAGCGGTGACGTCAGATCCGCGTCGCCAGATGGGCTTCGCCTCTTCTAGATCCATTTCGTCACAACGCGGGGGTCGGCGGTTCGAATCCCCGTGTTACCTCCGGCTTGGTCGGGCGTCTCTACAGACACAATTGGCCGTGTCTGCGGGTGGGAAGTCGGATGTGGGTATTTGTCCCGGTCGCTGCACTAGCGCCTCCTCTGGTCGGTCCGGGGTGGTGGAGCAGCGACCGGGACCGCTCAAAAAAAGAAAAAAAATCAATTTCGTCATCCCGTCTCCATTTTTCAAGCAGGTAGATGCCAAGCAAAATCGTAACAACAGCCTGAAAAGCCATGATAGGTAGCTGGCTACCAGCAGCGCTAAAGAGGAGGCTGCTTTGAAACGCTTGTTTTTTCCCCCCACCCGCATTCCGGGAACTCTGCCTCTGATTGGCTAGTACTCGTTGCCTCCGTTGGTTAGGTTGGTTAAGGTTAGGGTGGGGTTAGGGATAGGGTTAGCCAATCAGAGATAGAGTAGGGGCGGGTCTTCCTGGAATCCAGGTGGGAAAAATAATAACGCCTTTTTAAAAAAAAAATATTTTTATTGAACATTGTTCATATTCATGTACAGATTCTTGAAGAAAGTTCATTATAAAACAAACATGGCAAATATACATTCCATCCAGAAATACATAGATATATCAAAAGTGCCAAAGGGAACAGGATGTAGACATTTCTATACAGTATGTCAGGAAGTACATAGAGATTGAACGCCACATGACAAATATACGGTAATGTATTATGAAAATAAGGGTACAAACAATAATAAATTAAATACATGACATACACTAATTGAAAATAATAAAACGTAGTCCATCATACAAGGGGGAATTAATAAGGATATCAGTCTTCTAATTCAGTGCAATAATAACGCCTTTGAAACGTCACCAAAAGGGGGGGCGCTGCTTTTAAACGTCACCAAAGGGGGGGGGCGCTGCTTTTAAACGTCATCGACTCAAGATAAGCGCGTCATCAGTTATAGACACACCTTCAGGCGGGAAGCGCTGTTGTAACGGAAACGCAAATCCCAGCCACGAGTCAAACCGGGGCACATTAAGCCAGCGCATGTACGTATATGGAAAAGGCCCATTTGTCTCTGCCTATGGGCTAATTTATCCCACGAGACTTGGGCCAAATGACATTGGAAAAAAAAATCATCCTAATATTTTTGCGAAATGTATTGCAACACTAAGAATAATAAAAGGAGTTACGCAATTTTGCCAGAAATATGCTGCTTTAACTTTCAACATAAACTGTTGTAAACTACTAATAAGACACGTTAGTCCCTAGCTAACGGGTCTGACCCTTTAGCCGAGCGGTTAGTGATGTCGCCTTGTGGTGCAGTACACCCTCGTATCGTCACCCTCCCCGGAAGCGCGCCCTCGCGCTTTGTTATTCCCGCGCTCCGAAGAGACTTCTGAGGATCTGCACACTTCCGGATCCGGTTATTTTCTTGCCCGGTGCGGGATTCGATACGGGGTGTACTGCACCACAAGACGACATCACTAACCGCTCGGCTAAAGGGCCAGACCCGTTAGCTAGGGGCTAACGGCTCTTATTAGTAGTTTACACTGTCAGAGTGCTATTTGTAAAGAGTTGATCACTCCAGCCGCAGTCAGGATGCTTTTAGGGGGGATAAATGAGACAGTTACCCAAGAAGTCGTTAAATCAGACAGTTCGTCAGATGTTTTTTTTTATGATTACAATTTCATTTAGCAGACGCTTTTATCCAATCTATCTGAGAGTCAATACCACACAAGCAAGGATCTAGTCAGGAGGCGACAAGTCAAGGTCAAAACCCTAGGGTTCAAGTCCGATAGGACATATAGGTGTCCACAGGCAGTGCAGAAAGGCAATAGGGTGCATAGAAGCAATTTTTTTTTCAAAATACCAGATGTGCTCGAATATTCTTCTGCAAGAGTAGTCATAAAAAAGGCGGACCCTCCTCGATTCAGTTTTATATCGGGCAATACGAGTTTTAAGGTTACACGGCTCCAGGGCCCAGCTGGTGTTGCGTTGCACCCGGCTCCGTGTGAGTTTTGCACGCATGCGTGTTGCGGCGTCGGTCCTGAGACGGGGCGCCTCGAAACCTGAAGCGCTGCAACGCAAACAGAGGTGATAAGCGAATACGTTCATATATCATATTTCTCTTTTTTATGAGGACAGAGGCTGATAGACCCCCCCTCCCCTCCCCTCCCCTCCGCCCCCTCTCTGTGTAGCCTGAGCCCGGTGGAGCGGAGGGAGGCGTGGTGTTAATAATCAGCTGTATAAACAGTCGGCTGTGCTCTGCCGTGTCCACCGCTATTAGAGGAAAATGGCTCTAATGACTCAGGTCTGAAGTAAGCGGGGGGAAGAAGAAGAAGAAAAAAGAGAGAGAGAGAAGCCTTGTTCTCCAAACTCTCCGACCCTCTTAGGTCTCCCTATCCGTCCGTCCGCGCGCCTCTCCGACCCCCCGCAATTACTGACCGTCTTTCAAAGGCCGCGCTCCCTATGAAGTCGTGTCACATATTATTGCGGACGTGCTGCCAATGCTGGTTGGGAGCTAAGGGGATTACACTTGACCATTTAGCCTAACACCCAGAAGCTTAAAGTGATGTTATTTTAAAGCAGACCCCCCCCCCACACACACACACATCAGGGGGAAAAAAACGGTGCCCTCGCTACCTGGCAGCATTTTCTGTTTCTCTCTTGTTGTGGTTGGCAGACTTTTTTATTTTATTTTTTATTTTTTTTGCAATAACAGTAGGGTTTCCGCACGTGCTATTGTAAAGTTTTACGATTATTTTTCTGTCAACTTGCTCACTTTCTCGACCGGCGTCGTATTGTGGCGAATTCTGCTGAGAGTGTTTCTGCTCCGAGGTTCATTCGCATATTACCCACAATGCAACTGAGCTGTCGCCGTTTTGGTTATGTTGCGGGATATGGGACGTGTTAAAAACGGACATATCTGTTACGGATGGCGGTGATGTGGTGGAAGGTAACGGGGAAGTTATGAGAGAAGTTGTATTAGACAACATGCTACTTCCCACCATGAGGGTGAAGAGTAGGCAAATAGATGGGGTCGCTTCGGTGGCCAAGAAAAGGGGCGGAGTTAAAACCCATACACACTTGTGTCTGTTCTGACTTGCTTACTTGCGTCATTAAAAGCTCACTTGTTGACTTTGAAAGGGTGTCGGTTATTTAACCACGTCACAATATCTATTTTCCGAGGTTTAGGTCCACTTCATAGCCGGATGTGTCGCAAGTTTGAGGCTAAAGCTCCAGGGGATAACAGTTTTTGTGGTAAAATATCAACTTTTAACTGTTGGTAAAGTTGCAATCGGGCTGTTCAAGATGCCACGACACGTTCCTCTTAATTGGCGGGAAATGTTAAGAGTTGCACAGGAAGTGATGCGTTTTAGGGAACATCCTGTTACGAGGGGTGGACGCCGCCGCAAAATGGGGTTTCCATCCGATACTGAGTAATACAGGGCCGGTATCGCCGATACCAACACCGATACCGAGAGTTTTTATTATTAAAAGCGGCTTTCGTGTAGGGGAGAGCAGTGTGTCGTGATTTGTGAGGTGATGCATCATCAGTAGGGTAAACCTGAATACATTTTCACAACCCCTTAAAGATTTGCCAAAGGTTGGTAATCATTGCAAGGTGAGTGGTAGAAGTTCTGCCTGCCACGTGTGAGAACACAGGGTTGATTCCTCCCTGAAGCATGTGTATAGCAAGCAAAACTGGCTTCACCCTTTTATGTAGCAATTTCTTTTTTTTTACAAAGTGCTACATAAATGAATGAAGCCAGTATTTTTTTGGCTATCCATTGTTAATTACTTAATCACACACATGTTAAAACAGCAGTTTTTCAAAGGCAAAAAAAAATCTCTTTTATTATTGTAAATTGAATGTGCAAAAATGAAACAAAGCTGTACTTCCGGTACTTCTCTTAAAATCTTTACTGCAAGCAAAAGCATGGGCCAAAAGTACCGTGACTGGAGCCCAGCAATTAGGGCCAGTAGTCAGGGTGCTTGTCGCTGTGCACGTGCGACGGGTATGCTCATTGTTTGAGTGCACGCGACACGACAACAGCAGTGGAGAAGCAAAGAGTGCATGGACCTCCGGCTTGGCATCCCCACAGACACAACTGGCCGTGTCTGCGGCTGGGAAGCCGGATGTGGGTATGTGTTGTGTCTGCACTAGCGCCACCTCTGGTCGGCCGGTGCGCCTGTTCAGGGGTGAGGGGGAATTGAGGGGGGAATAGCGTGATCCTCCCGCGCGCTACATCCCTCTGGTGAACCTCCTCACTGTCAGGTGAAAAGAAGCAGCTGGAGACTCCACATGTATGGGAGGAGGCATGTGGTAGTCTGCAGCCCTCCCTGGATCGGCAGAGGGGGTGGAGCAGAGACCGAGACTGCTCGGAAAATAGAGTAATTGGCCCAGTACAATTGTGGGGGGGGGGGTGTAATGTAAAAAAAAGCGCATGCGCCAAGATGTGTTAACAACAACAGAACATTGTTTGCAGACAGTTCTACTGTTTGATGAAATGGGTGAAGCATAGCAGAGAGAAACTACATCTTAAACTGGTGTTGATCCTATTGACGCTAGAACCGATCTGAGATGTGATATCTGTAGTACCGATATTTTGGCACCGATCCGCCCACCCTAGCGGACATCAGAGGCCTGGTGGAGGGTAAAGCTAATTTGTCTGGTAATTTAAAATTTCATTTTCTTTTCTTAGTGTAATTTATGAAGAACATAATGATTTACAAACAACTTGGTCACCGTTCTTCTCGTTTGTGTTGATCTATTGTGTATGCCTGCAAGACTGCAGCTGTGGGTTTTGACCAGGGAGACACTTTTCTGTCAAGTTATCGCATCAAGTAAAAACTAACAGTGATTGGAAATGTTTTTTTATTTAGATATGGGAGGTTTTCATTCCGCCTGAGACAAGACAGTGCTGATGCCAGCTATCCGTCAGTTATATTTTATGATCTTAACTCCCACCACTGACGAGACATTTGCTGTGAATATTATGTGAAATGTTGTCTGAATGATCCTTTGTGCTGAAAAATCATCACGGTGAGCACTGAGGTCCAAACCTGGTTTGGGTACAGAAGATGTGTGTGCCAAATTAAACTGATTTAACCATGCACATTATGGAGACGGCAACTTGTAAAACAGATTTTCCAAGGCTAAAAAAAATGCCATGCCTGTTAATTTTGATTTCCTTAACTCAACACCTGGCCTGACACAGCACTTACATTCAGACTTACACCTAGTCAACAACATCTCAGTCCATAAACTCTGCTGTCAACATCAGCTCCATCTAGCAAATGGATGGCTGGCTTCCTGGCTTGAAACAACCCGCCCTTCATTTCAGAAACCATATTGTACAAGTATTCAGACGCTGAAAGGGTTGCTGACCCTGCGAGTCTGAAGCAGCCTGCTCAGCGGTTGTATGTTGTCGAGTTGAAACGGGCAGTGTTATTTAAAAGCATTCAGCTCAACCCGACTGTATGATGCACAGATGGGCTGCGATGAGTGATATACTCTTTGTCAGTAAAATGATACTCCTGCCCCAGCAGCCCTGCCTGGCCTAAAGTGCCGCCCTATCCATCTATAACCTGAGGGCTATATCTAAGATCTGTAATAGCTATTTACCTGTATACTTTATTACTTATTATTTTATTACTATTACTGTTTTATTACTAATTTATTTAATTTAGTTACTTATTTATTTGATTTATTTGATTTTATTTATATTCGATTTTATTTTATGATTTCATTACTTATTTTTTACTATTACCATTTTCTTACTAATTTATTTATCTTTTATTGTATTACTATTTTCTTTTTTCTAAATTATTTTATTGCTTATTTTTTACTATTACTATTTTATTACTAATTAATTTTCTTATTTATTTTATTTATTTATTTTTTATTTTATTACTATTTTATTTTATTATTTTATTACTTATTTTTTGCAATTACTATTTTATTACTAATTTATTTAATTCATTTTCTTATTTGTTTAATTTATCTCTTTTTTACTACTATTTTATTTTATTATTTTATTACTTATTATTTTTATTATTTATTTACTTATTTACTTTATTGCCCCATTTGTAATTGGTGTTTTATCTTAAGATTTGCGAAAGGAAAGTGGAAAAGAAACTATTTCAATACTTTTAAACGACATCTAGCAGATGAACCGAGTATCATGCCTTTGCTGAAGTGTCACAAATTGGGGGCTCCTCTTCTCTCTCAAGTTACATTATAACTGTTGAAGCAAAGTTTACTTTTTGGACATTGTTTCTTCACCTCACAGATCAACCTTAGGAGGACATTGTTAGGATCTAGACCAGGGGTGCCCAACTCCAGGCCTCGAGGGCCGCAGTGTCTGCAGGTATTTGTTCCAACCATGCACTACACCACCTGATTTAACTAATTAGCTCACCTCTTGGACCAAGGAGGGAAAGGAATTAGTTGAATCAGGTGGTGTAGTGCATGGTTGCAACAAATACCTGCAGACACTGCGGCCCTCGAGGCCTGGAGTTGGGCACCTCTGATCTAGACAGAAAATAAGGATGACATCCTAATTTTCACATGGCCCCATCAAATCAAACTGCAATGAGCAAAACTGACCTGAACCTTACTGTATCCGGGGTTCCATCAAGTATCAATCCAAGGTGTCTGGCGGGATAAATGGGGCACATCACAAACCTCTTTTATGTTTAAAAACCACACCAAAACCTTTTCTCGTCGCTCAGATCTCTAATCTGGCCGAGCATGGCTGCCCTGTTTCTAACACGGCGCCCCTCGTCTTTAATAAGCGAGCTCGGCCATGCCCATTACACTAAATGAGCTGGATGAGGACAACAATAGCTCTATGAAGCTTTCTCTGTCCCTGTTGTTTGGAGACCCACAGGACATTCCTCACCTCAATGGAGCAGACCTGCTAATGAAAGTGTTGTTTTTTTCCCCACCATCATTCAGAGTAATGGTGCGTGGCGAGGCGATGAATGCTGGTCTCAGTGTATGTGTATGAGGGGCGTAAAGGAATATTTGAAACCCCCTTTTGGTTCATTCATGAGTAAGAGGGGCCGAGGCAAAGAGGGCCGAGGTGCAAACCGAAATCACTACAACACCCATTAAGGAAGGAAGGCGTCATGCTGTCTCCATTAAAAGCATTGTGATGTAACTGCTTGCGACACCTTTGTAACTACATTTCTGATCCCTGCTTTTATCTGGAATTGAAGGCTCGCATGGTTGTCTGTCGGCCTGACTGTGTGGGCACGGCACAATGAATGAGTGAATGAATGGATGAATATGACCTTATTGTCATGCTGAGGAATATATTTCAATTTTTCGACTGAAACACATTCCTCAGCATGACGCGAGTTTTTTTTTCTTCTCCACTTTTAAAAAGTCGACATTTTGGAGGTTAGAGGTGTTAATGCAACAGCGGTGCATGTTGATATGCAAACTAGTTTTTATTTTTATTTTTTATTTTTTTTGAGATATTTTGTTGATCCCTGCAGGGAAATTCTGCTCTGCATTTAACCCCTCCTAACTGTGTAGCTAGGTGCAGTGGGCAGCCGCCGTGCAGCACCCGGGGACCAACTCCAGTTCTTCTTGCCATGCCTCGGTCAGGGGCACAGACATGAGTACTAACCCTAACATCCGTGTCTTTTTTTGATGGTGGGGGAAACCGGAGCACCCGGAGAAAACCCACCGCAGACACAGGGATAACATACAAACTCCATACAAAGGACAACCTGGGATGACCCCCAAGGTTGGACAACCCCGGGGTTCGAACCCAGGACCTTCTTGCTGTGAGGTGACAGCACTAACCCCTGCGCCACTGTTCCGCTATTACTGATTACTTGGAGTGATCAGTTTAAGTAACACAAATCTATGCTAAATCTCAGATAGGATATGTGGATGAGGTGTGTGTACGCTCCTGCCCTGTGGCTTGGGACAAGTTAAAATGTGATGGCTCACACACAGACGACACACCAGAGAGAGAACACAAATTCACTTTCCTCAGTGTCAGAAACAACGACACCAGCATTGGGGAGGTCCATTCAGTACTGGGCACCAATGTGACAACTGGCTGTCATTACAAAGACCTTGACAGAACCCTGGTTCTCCGGTACAGTTACGCAGACGACCATGTTGTTGAGATTAAATAGTCCGTTTATTACACACAGACAGACTCAAAACACCAGAGATTAAATTAAAATGCTGAAAACAAAACTTACGCTGAAAGAAAAAAAATGTGTTCATATACAATTTATTTGCAAGCCCCAGAATACCATAACACATTGATGAATAGGGATGTAATTGAAGATCTACTAACGATTAAATCAGATCTACTTTTAACCATGATGTACGCTGAACATGGATTATAGACTTAGAGTTAGGCTGCTTTTATTGTCATTTCCGCATATGCATGTTTCATACATACAGGGGCATGAGATTGCCTTCCACATGGACCACAGTGTCACGTAAAACAAATAATGTGCAATATTAAAAAAAGGTTCATTAAAAACAAAAAGTACTTCATAAACCTAAACATCACAAGTACACCTGACCGAACAATGGGTTTCAAGCAGCGATAGTTGTGCATGTTGGCGTGTAGCTTAGAGCGACAGTGGAGTTTATTGTGCAAAAGGAAGAAGGTCAAACAGTCATTGTGTGGAAGGTCCGAGTGTTCAGGCTGTTGAGGAACCTCACAGCCTGAGGAATGAAACTGTCGCATAGACTGGTGGAGGCAGCACGGATGCTCCGGTACTTCCTGCCAGAGTGAAGTGGATGTGGGAAGGGTGTGTGGGGTCCTTCATGATGCTGAAGGCCTTCCGAGTGCACCATGCGTGAAAGATGGCCTTGGTGGATGGGAGAGTAGTTCCTGTGGTCTTTCCAGCTGTCTTCACTACCTGCTGTAGGGACTTGTGGTCGGAGGCCTCGCAGTTTCCATGCCAGACAGTTATACAGCTGGTCAGAATACTCTCTATGGTGCCTCTGTAGAATGTGATGAGGACGGGTCAGGGGAGACTCACTTTCTTCAGACGCCGCAGGAAGTGAAGACACTGCTGGGCCTTCTTGCAGAGCACAACGACATGTGAGGACCAGGAGATGTCCTCTGTGATGTGCACTCCCAGGAGCCTAGCGCTGCTGACTCTCTCCAAATCCGCACCATTGATGGTCGGGGGGGGGGGTATGGTGGGCACTGGTCTTTCTAAAGTTGATGATTAACTCCTTAGTTTTCCCTATGTTTAGGGAGAAGTTGATGATTTTGCACCACACCACCAGTTGGTCCACCTCCACTCTGTATGGTGATTCATCATTGTTGCTGATGAGGCCTGCCACTGTAGTGTCATCAGCAAACATTATGATGAGGTTGGAGGTGGATGACATTGTGCACTCATGAGTCAGCAGGGTGAACAGGAGCGGACCTGAGCACACAGCCCTGTGGAGCACCGGTGCTCAGTGTGACGATCCTGGAGGTGATCCTGCTGATTTGAACTGAGTGTGACCTCCTCATGAGGAAGTCCAGCACCCAGTTGCAGAGAGGGAGGTATTAAGGCTCAGCTGGCTCAGCTTTCCGATCAGGTGTTGAGGTATGATTGTGTTAAAAACTGAGCTAAAGTCGATGAACAGCATCCTCACATAGCTGCTCTTTCTCTCCAGGTGTGACAGGGCTGGGTGAAGAGCAGAGGTTATGGCATCTTCTGTGGAGCGGGTAGCGCGGTATGCAAACTGGAGGGGGTCCAGAGTGGAAGGGAGGCTGGTCTTGATGTGCTTCATAACCGGCCTCTCGAAGCACTTCATGATGATGGGAGTCAGTGCAATGGCGTGGTAGTCGTTGTGGCAGGACACGAGGGAAGTTTTTGACACTGGTATGATATTAGTAGACTTGAAACACGTGGGGATGACTGCCTGGGACAGCGATATGTTGAAGGTGTCAGCGAGGACACCTGCCGGCTGCTCGGTACAGTCCCTGATGGCTCGGCCTGGGATTCTGTTTGGACCCGGAGCTTTGCTTGGGTTGACTCTGGAGAGGCTCTTTCTCACATCGCCTGCGGCCCCCTGCAGAACCTGGTTATAATCCTGGCGATTATAATGCTTAATGACCGGCCTAACCCTAACCCTAACCTTAACCACAGCAAACCCATACATCAGGGGTGCCCAACTCCAGGCCTCGAGGGCTGCAGCGTTTGCAGGTATTCGTTCCAACCATGCACTACACCACCTGATTTAACTAATTAGCTCACCTCTTGGACCAAGGAGGGAAAGGAATTAGTTGAATCGGGTGGTGTCGTGCATGGTTGCAACAAATACCTGCAGACACTGCAGCCCTCAAGGCCTTGAGTTGAGCACCCCTGCCATACATTAATATAACCATCTCCAACATAATGCCTAAATATAACCAATTTCTAACCTTACACCTAAACATCACAATTTCTAATTGTGTAGCTAAATTTAATCATCTCTGACCCCAATTAAAGCGGATGATGAGAGTGGATCTCCTGAACAACGCCCTCATTCATCGATATGTTGAAGTGCATTGTGCTCGGGTGAGAGAGGTGGTTTGATATGTTGACAAGCTGCAAGGACAGACGTGTGTATTACATGTGTATTCTCCTCACGACACACCTGGCCCCACGAGACTGCTTGACACACCTAGTGTGTATGTGACAGGGCACCGCCAGTCAACATGTTTTGATACGAGCACTTCGTCTGGGAGACTTGGTTGTATAAACAACAAGACGATCTGCTGATGGCTTGTCAGTGTGAGGGAGCAGCCACGTGTCCGTGCATCCCTGGCTCTCCCCCACTCCTCCCCCCGTTTCTCCCCAGTTGTTACCCCACTCCTCCGAGCTGTCCCGGTCGTTGTCGCTCCACCCCCTCTGCCGAGCCGTTGAGGGCTGCAGACTACCACATGCCTCCTCTGATACATGTGGTTTCACCAGCCACTTCTTTTCACCTGACAGTGAGCAGTTTCACCAGGGGGACGTAGCACGTGAGAGGATCACGCTATTCCCCCCCCCCACCTCCCGAACAGACAACCCGGCCAACCAGAGGAGGCGTTAGTGCAGCGACCAGTACACATACCCACATCCGGCTTCCCACCCACAGACACAGCCCATTGTGTCTGTAGGAGGTAACACGGGGATTCGAACCGGCGATCCTGGTGTTGGTGTGCAGCGGAATAGACCACTACACTACCCGGACGTCCCTGTGGCTCTCTCCTTGATGTTGTAATGTGTTAATCTGTGCAGATTCAACTAACAGGTATGCACACCCCCCCCCCGGCACAATGGTTCCCTTCAATGATCAGTATAAAGGACACTGGTCCCTCCAATGTTTCCTGTCCTTGTCAATACCCGATCTTGGCACTGACAGCCCTCAAAAAAGCCTGTTGGATCATTTTCTCTGCCTGTGTCTGTATTTTTTGACCACCTTAACACCTCAAAGTTAATGTTCAGCATGCCAAGTTGTCTGAAATGTAGCATCTAGCCACCTACCTGGCTAATAGCTGTTACGTTATCCAGTTCATGATCCCTTGTTCGATGATATGAAAATATACATTTTTCAACTTAAAAGTCAAGGCACAACGAATTGCACCTGATTTTGCCTCTTTTTTGTATTTATATGAAAAATATAATCAAAAGTATGAGAATTTGAAGATACTATTTTAGTGTAATCTGTAGTTTTTAAAAAAAAAGTCTTTCAGTCTGAAGAATATATCACCCCCTGACCCCACTCCTGTCAGCAGAAAATCAACTTAAACATAAGAGAAACATTTTAATGACCAAAATCAAACATAAAACTTTTCTAACCAGGAACCCAGGGCCCCCTGTCCTAACTCTACTGGAACCCAGGGCCCCCTGTCCTAACTCTACTGGAACCCAGGGCCCCCCGTCCTAACTCTACTGGAACCCAGGGCCCCCCGTCCTAACTCTACTGGAACTCAGGGCCCCCTGTCCTAACTCTGCTGGAACTCAGGGCCCCCTGTCCTAACTCTACTGGAACCCAGGGCCCCCCGTCCTAACTCTACTGGAACCCAGGGCCCCCTGTCCTAACTCTACTGGAACCCAGGGCCCCCTGTCCTAACTCTACTGGAACCCAGGGCCCCCTGTCCTAACTCTGCTGGAACCCAGGGCCCCCTGTCCTAACTCTACTGGAACCCAGGGCCCCCTGTCCTAACTCTACTGGAACCCAGGGCCCCCTGTCCTAACTCTACTGGAACTCAGGGCCCCCCGTCCTAACTCTACTGGAACCCAGGGCCCCCCGTCCTAACTCTACTGGAACCCAGGGCCCCCTGTCCTAACTCTACTGGAACCCAGGGCCCCCTGTCCTAACTCTACTGGAACCCAGGGCCCCCTGTCCTAACTCTACTGGAACCCAGGGCCCCCTGTCCTAACTCTACTGGAACCCAGGGCCCCCTGTCCTAACTCTACTGGAACTCAGGGCCCCCCGTCCTAACTCTACTGGAACCCAGGGCCCCCTGTCCTAACTCTGCTGGAACCCAGGGCCCCCTGTCCTAACTCTGCTGGAACCCAGGGCCCCCTGTCCTAACTCTGCTGGAACCCAGGGCCCCCCGTCCTAACTCTACTGGAACCCAGGGCCCCCCGTCCTAACTCTACTGGAACCCAGGGCCCCCTGTCCTAACTCTACTGGAACCCAGGGCCCCCTGTCCTAACTCTACTGGAACCCAGGGCCCCCTGTCCTAACTCTGCTGGAACCCAGGGCCCCCTGTCCTAACTCTACTGGAACCCAGGGCCCCCTGTCCTAACTCTGCTGGAACCCAGGGCCCCCTGTCCTAACTCTACTGGAACTCAGGGCCCCCCGTCCTAACTCTACTGGAACCCAGGGCCCCCTGTCCTAACTCTGCTGGAACCCAGGGCCCCCTGTCCTAACTCTACTGGAACCCAGGGCCCCCCGTCCTAACTCTACTGGAACCCAGGGCCCCCTGTCCTAACTCTACTGGAACCCAGGGCCCCCTGTCCTAACTCTGCTGGAACCCAGGGCCCCCTGTCCTAACTCTACTGGAACCCAGGGCCCCCTGTCCTAACTCTACTGGAACCCAGGGCCCCCTGTCCTAACTCTGCTGGAACCCAGGGCCCCCTGTCCTAACTCTACTGGAACCCAGGGCCCCCTGTCCTAACTCTACTGGAACCCAGGGCCCCCTGTCCTAACTCTACTGGAGATCTAGACTCAGCTATCATAGCTGGTCTGGCTGCAGCCTCCACACTCATGTGAACATTTTCAAGGAATTTATTTCCTTGACGCGGGTCCTGAAGAAAGCACATCGGGCCTAGAATAAAGTTTTATTCCCCATGACGACATTGTCACCACTCAAAAAAACCACCCTCGCAAAGATTTATACTCCCTTTGAATGTCGTCATGTTTTACGTTCAGTCTTGCCGTTGGGACCAGGGACTGTTTCCCACACGCCGGGGGGACGGACGACCGTTGTCAGGGCGACGACACGGAGGGGGAAATTAGAGAGTCCACAAGACGCTGACGTCATTCATTGACAAACAAATTGTAACATTTTTTTTTGTTGTCTTGAATCAGCGGATACTATGTGGGCACATGTCTAGTGACGTCAGACGGATCGGAGAGGTCCCGCGTGAAGCCGGGGTTGAGACTCTGCGGCGACGCTCATTGGACGGGACAGCCCCTGTCACAAAGGCTGAACGTCCCCGAACCCTCCCGCCCCGTGTTGTTCCCACCGTAATGGCCGCTGATTGTGTTGGTTATGTAAATGTTATGAAAAGTGCAGCTTGAGGATCAGCGGAGCACAATGGGCGCCCTTATTCCGGAGGGCCGCGGCATGGGCATCATCCGGGGCAAGCCGCCCCTGATTTACGGAGTTTGCCCACAGAGGGTAATCTTTCTCAATCCTCCTGGTAATGAGATTAGAGGGCATAATGAGCTATGAGGATGATGATGTTTGTGTGTGCGTGCGCGCGCGCGCGCGATCTCATGTGCACGTGTGACCAACTGTGTGTGTGTGTGTGTGTGTGTGTGTGTGTGTGTGTGTGTGTGTGTGTGTGTGTGTTTCATCAGTGTCCCTTCTCTTGATTGAGGAGGTTCTCAAAACTATTTCTCTCAAGTGGGGAAACAACTCACGTCCGTGTGTGCACACACATGTCTGAGTCCAAGTGTGTGTTTTTTTGTGTGTTCGTTTTTCCAGGCACATGTGTTTGGGAAGCAGAGAGAAAGAGATAGTGGAGAGAGGGAGAGAGAGAAGGTGGCGAGAGAGAGAGAGAGAGGTAGAAAGTTGAGAGAGAGAGAGGTAGAAAGTTGAGAGAGAGCGAGAGAGGGGAGAGAGAGGGGGCAGAGAGTCAAGTCGAGAGAGAGAGAGAGGGGAGGGGGGGGGGTCAAGTCGAGAGAGAGAGAGAAAGAGAAAGTGGAGAGAGAGGGGGAGATAGAAAGTTGAGAGCGAGTCAAGTTGAGAGAGAGAGGGGAGGGGAGGGGGGGAGAGAGAGTCAAGTCGAAAGAGAGAGGGGAGAGAGAGAGTCAAGTCAAGTCGAGAGAGAGAGAGAAGGGAGAGGGGGGGAGAGAGTCAAGTCGAGAGAGAGAGAAAGAGAAAGTGGAGAGAGAGGGGGAGAGGGCTGGAGAGAGAGAGGGAGGGAGAGCGAGAGAGGGGAGAGAGAGTCAAGTCGAAAGAGAGAGGGGGAGAGAGGGGAGAGAGAGTCAAGTCAAGTCGAGAGAGAGAGAGAAGGGAGAGGGGGGGAGAGAGTCAAGTCGAGAGAGAGAGAGAAAGTGGAGAGAGAGAAAGAGATAGTGGAGAGAGAGAGTGGCGAGAGAGGGCGAGATAGAAAGTTGAGGGCGAGTCAAGCTGAGAGAGAGAGGGGAGAGAGAGAGGGGGGGGAGAGAGGGGAGGGGGGTCAAGTCGTGAGCGAGAAAGAGAAAGTGGAGAGAGAGGGGGAGAGGGCTGGAGAGAGAGAAGGGGGCTGGGGAAAGAGAAGGGGGAGAGAGAGAAAGAGATAGTGGAGAGAGAGTGGCGAGAGAGGGCGAGATAGAAAGTTGAGAGAGAGAGGGGGGAGAGAGGGGCGAGAGAGAGTCAAGTCAAGTCGAGAGAGAGAGAGGGGGAGGGGGGGGGAGAGTCAAGTCGAGAGAAAGAGAAAGTGGAGAGAGAGGGGGAGAGGGCTGGAGAGAGAGAGGGGGTCTGGGGAAAGAGAAGGGGGAGAGAGAGAGAGAGAGAGAGCGCGCGCGCGCGCGAGAGAGAGAGTACATACGCATAACAGTGTTTCCAATAAATTATTATAATTTACTACGTGAGCAGCAAATTCAATTAGATCTCATTTGCCTCACTGGAAAGAAGCATGGCGGTCCAAACCGCTGATTTATTGATCACGGCATATACAGCGCGAGACCGTGCGCGCAGGGCCACGTGCACATGTTGAATTAAAATAGTGATCCGAGTTAAACTTGGAAAAATATTTCGAGTCAAATCTTCTTCACTGGCTGATTCATCACTTACAAGATGAGCCATTTGTCTCAATGAATAATCAGTCTCGATGCCCCAACCATTGTGTTACGTAATTCTGCATATACCCCTTAACTTACTTTAAGTAATCGTCTTTAAATGAGTGACATTTGTGAAAAACATAATTACACGAGAACAGAAAAGACAGTTGCTTGCGTTGCGAAATCATTTGGTCTATTTTTTTTTTTTTTGTGGAAAAATTTCCCCCTTTTCCCCCCGGTTGCACTTGGCCAATTAACCCCACTCTTGTGAGCCGTGCCCGGTCTCTGCTCCGCCCCCCTCTGCCGGTCCGGGGAGGTGCTGCAGACTACCACACGCCTCCACCGATACACGTGGAGTCACCAGCCGCTTCCTTTCACCTGACAGTGAAGAGTTTCGCCAGGGGGACGTAGCGCGTGGGAGGATCACGCTACCCCCCCCACTCCCCCCCGCCCCGCCCCCCCGAACAGGCCTAACATATTGTAAGCGCAGCGTTTGGTTAATCTGATGATAAACTGGATCTGGTGTCGAGTCGTCTCGGGCCAAACTAAGTCACGCTCATGAGGCTTCAATGGAAAAAGAATTATTCCCTGTTGGGAATGCTAGTTTGCTTTACATGCCGGGAATGTTCTCAAAAAAAAAGAAGAAGAAGAAGAAGCAAACCCCATAATAATGCAATACTGACATCAAAACGAGTTGTATTAGCTACGAAAGTGTAATTCACATTTTACACCAGTGTGTGTGTGTGTGTGTGTGTGTGTGTGTGTGTGTGTGTGTGTGTGTGTGTGTGTGTGTGTGTGTGTGTGTGTGTGCATTAACAAGTATCTTCCAGTCAGCGATTTCGTTCAATTACAGTTTTGCGGAAATCCTGCAGCATTAAAGCAGGATAGCGTACAATAAGGATGTGGTGTCCCACAAAGCTGTGAGCAGGGATGTTTCCTGTTACCAGTCACATGTGTGTTGTACATGTGAAATACTTCACAGCGTTAATTGATGTTCGGATGGATGTGTGTCCCGCTTTATGTCTTTGTGTAGCTGTGCCCTAGTCCGTGTGTAGTGTGTGTATACGTGCCAGTGCCTCTCTGATGTTTTGAGCATTGCGCACGTGTGCGTCTGCGCAGTTTTGCCCATGTGCTTCTTCGTGTATACATGGGCGTGTCTGTATGGCGGGGGAGGGGGGCTCGAAGAGGGGTGGGGTGGGGGGGGGGCTTGTGTCGGCGGTTTTCCAGACAAATGTTCCAGCGTGCCATCACAGTTTCCCCCCGCTCAGTTTCTGGCTCCGCGTCTCGCGGAGGTGCCTGGTTTCCTCCCTACTGTTGACCAAACAGTCCCGTTAATGTAGTGGTTCTCAACCTTTTGGGGGTCCTGGACCCCCTGCGTATTTTTGATCTACCCTGAGGACCCCTCCACCTGACCTTGGGGGAGGGGGGTTGCAATTTGATAGAAACGGTTGAAACTGCATTTTAAATTGCATTATAGCATTTATTCACTCTTTGGGGCCAAAATAAGAGCTTTCAGTTGTAACTTAGATATAGTTAACAAAACAGAATTCTTATGCAGTAACTTTCAGATATATGTAACAAAACAGAATATATATTCAGTAACTTTTAGATATATGTAACAAAACAGAATATGTATTCAGTAACTTTCAGATATATGTAACAACAGAATTTTTATGCAGTAATAAATGACACTTGTGAAACAGATGTAATTAGAGAAAAAAGTCCTGTTACCCTTTATAGTTTAGGTAGATAAAGGTCTCAGTCACATTTGAGTAAAATAATCCTATTTCTATAAATGTCATAGGATCTTTTTTTTTTTAAAGATATTTTATTTTCACGGACCCCTTGCAATTACACCACGGACCACTAGGGGTCCGCGGACCCCGGTTGAGAAACACTGCCGTATAGGGTGTCTGCTCGTTCCCCGGGCATTACTATCTGTCCGTTCCGTCCAGATAGATGACGTCAGAGGCGAGGGCGCGTCGTCCTTCTCGACTTCGTAACTTCTTCTCTGTTTGAAGTTAGAAACGTTTAGCCAACAATTTAAGAGAGACCTCGTTAACTTAACCAAGCGGCGCACCGATCGTCTTCAAAGTGCGTCTTGACGCATGCGCCGTAATCCAGGTGAGAAGATCAAAGAAGGTTGAATCGGTTCATCTGGATACAACGTTTATGGACGGATACATTGTTCTCAGGTAACGTATCCGCCAATAAACACTGTATCCAGATGAGCCGATTCAACCTTCTTTGATCTTCGCAGTGCCTTATTTTGCGACCGATTACAGATTTGATTTTTTTTTTTTACATTTTTGTGATTATTATACTAACAGCTGCAGCCTGTAATGACCTGGATTACATTTTTTTCCCCACTTGATACTCCCTTTGCTTTAATCAAAAGAAAACCTTTTCCACAGTTTTTGTAATTTTTTTTTTTTTTTAGTAAGAAGCAGCCAGAAGGTGCCAGTTTTTATGCCAGGGAAAATAACCATGATCCTCGAAAGCTTATTTAGTTATCGAGTCCAATACGGCGCGGTTAATGTGCTTGATGGTGCCGCAGGCTCCTTGTGGCTGGGTAACACCAGCTTGTACGGCTCAGAATGGGATTTGTAGCTTTTCTCTCTGATTTAGTGCTAGCTTATAAAAACATGTCCCCGTGCCCTGTGAGCTTTCCTCGTACACACGTACCTGAGTGGTGCGCAGGCTCGAGACGGCGCAGGTTTTTGTGGCATAAACTAATATCAATATTACGTATGCTACATTTTTGCACAGTTATTTTAAGAATTAGTTAAAAGTTTGGTTCTCGGGGCGTCCGGGTGGCGTGGCGGTCTATTCCGTTGAATACCAACACGGGGATCGCCGGTTCGAATCCCCCGTGTTCCCTCCGGCTTGGTCGGGGGGTCCCTGCAGACACAATTGGCCGTGTCTGCGGGTGGGAAGCCGGGTGTGGGTATGTGTCCTGGTCGCTGCACTAGCGCCTCCTCTGGTCGGCCGGGGCACCTGTTCAGGAAGGAGGGGGAACAGGGGGGGAATAGGGTGATCCTCCCACGCGCTACGTCCCCACTGTCAGGTGAAAGGAAGCGACTGGCGAGTCTACATGTATGGGAGGAGGCATGTGGGTAGTCTGCAGCCCTCCCCGGATCAGCAGAGGGGGTGGAGCAGCAACCGGGACGGCTCGGAAGAGTGGGGTAATTGGCCGGATGCAATTGAGGGGACAAACGGTGGAGGGGGGGGGATTGGCTCTTGTTCTCTACATTAGCATAATTTCAGCACATGATTGCGGGGGTGCAAAGGTCTATTTACCTTCACACACACACACACCCACACACACACACACACACACACACCCACACACACATATATATATATGGTACTAGAAGAACCCCGCTACAATGTAGCGGTTTGGTTATCCACCCGTCTAAATCTCCCTCCTCTTCATCCTCCCAGCTAACCGCCTTCCCCCTGCCCCTAACCCCCCCCCACTCCAACCCCTCCCCCCCAAATGCTCAGAATCATCTGAAATGCCGAGAAAAGTGGTTTTAGCCATTTTTTAGAAAATGCATATTTTGCATAATTATGCATAATTATTTTAATTTTATGCTATTTTTCTGGTCCTCTCTGGAACAATACCTACCTACCTCCAAAAAAAATGAGGATCGTAAGTGCATTTTTGCAAAAATGCACATATGTTGTATAATGCCAAAACATTATAAAACAAGTCCCAGAAATTTATTTATAATTTTTTATATAGGTGAAAAAATCAAAGATCATCTGAAATGCTGAGAAAAGTGGTTTTTAGCCATTTTTAGAAAAATGCATATTTTGCATAATTATGCATAATTTTAATTTTGGGGGATTTTTCCCCTGACTCTCTGAGACAATACCTACCACCTCCAAAAAGAATTAGGATCATAAGTGCTTTAGTTTTCGGTCCCGCTATCTACACTAACTAACACACACACACACTAACACCACACACACACACACATTACGAAAATATATGAGTATATATGAGTGTATATGTGTATATGTGTATATATATATATATATATATAATTGCTTCAGATTTGTTTCTTTAATTTTAGTTTCATTATTTTTTCATATCACTTTTTTTTTTATAGAGGCTAACTGATTTTGGATCAGACTGAAAATGTAAAAGAATGGATGCTGGCTGATAAACACTGATACCTGAAATGAACGACATTGCTGATCTGCTCCGATGTAAAAAAGGCAAAAATTAGAACATAATTAAAATATAAACGTTCATTTGTTGCTTGAACACCTTCATGCATGGAGGGAAACGGGGAAAGAAAGAAAGAAAAATGGGTAAAATAGCCAAAATTGTCACGACTAGACGGCACTGGCCTACGCAGCTAACAGTGTTAAGTAAAGAAAAGTAATCCCTCTGTTTTGCTGCAGACACTGTGAAAGAGGCTTGTGTGTACACTTCAGTTTTATCGCTCGTTTGTAGCAGCACAGACGTCTCTTTCGCTGCTGCGATGCATAAAAGTGTGCAGATGACACACGAGCTAATTTTGGCCCACTGAGTTTGTGTTTGTGTACAAGAGTGTAACGATAGTGCGACATTTAGAGAAAAGTGTTCTGTAAAATCATTTCCCGACCCCTACACAGAAATCTGTGCAATAGATTTTTTCA
>NC_079222.1:9875661-9902021 GCF_029633865.1 Lampris incognitus | reverse complement strand
AGAGAACTTTCATCTGAAACTCGACAGTCTATTCTTGTTCTTAGAAATGAAGGCTATTCCATGCGAGAAATTGCTAAGAAATTGAAGATTTCCTACACCGGTGTGTACTACTCCCTTCAGAGGACAGCACAAACAGGCTCTAACCAGAGTAGAAAAAGAAGTGGGAGGCCGCGTTGCACAACTGAGCAAGAAGATAAGTACATTAGAGTCTCTAGTTTGAGAAACAGACGCCTCACAGGTCCCCAACTGGCATCTTCATTAAATAGTACCTGTTAGAGCCTGTTTGTGCTGTCCTCTGAAGGGAGTAGTACACACCGGTGTAGGAAATCTTCAATTTCTTAGCAATTTCTCGCATGGAATAGCCTTCATTTCTAAGAACAAGAATAGACTGTCGAGTTTCAGATGAAAGTTCTCTTTTTCTGGCCATTTTGAGCGTTTAATTGACCCCACAAATGTGATGCTCCAGAAACTCAATCTGCTCAAAGAAGTGCCCATCCAACCAATCCAACTTGTGGGAGCTGCTTCTGGAAGCGTGGGGTGCAATTTCTCCAGATTACCTCAACAAATTAACAGCTAGAATGCCAAAGGTCTGCAATGCTGTAATTGCTGCAAATGGAGGATTCTTTGACGAAAGCAAAGTTTGATGTAAAAAAAATCTTATTTCAAATACAAATCATTATTTCTAACCTTGTCAATGTCTTGACTCTATTTTCTATTCATTTCACAACATATGGTGGTGAATAAGTGTGACTTTTCATGGAAAACACAAAATTGTTTGGGTGATCCCAAACTTTTGAACGGTAGTGTATATAGGCTTCATAAAAAGTCCATGGACGTCCAACTTCTTATTTTGTCACATTGTGAGATGATGAAAAATGTGACGCCAGTTCACAATATACAGGCCGTGAATTGTAAGAACGACATAAGCAGTGAATGACCTACCACCTTGCATCGGTTTCTGAACACCTGCTAACAAGTTTCTTGAATACTTCAGAAGTCCATGATGGCACTTACACAACCTATGTATTGTGGCTTCGATAGCCACATAATATTAAATTGACCATCTTGTTGGCTTTGGCGTCTTCACACCTACAGAGAGCAGGTAGCGATTGGCCAGTAGTAAGATAACACATAATCTACATCTCACATTTTACTTATTTAGTTGACACAATAATCCAGATTGTCTCACAAATGATGAAAAAGACGCTAAAATGTATCAACCAAACCAACTAGAAGATCATGGTTTGGTTTCCTGACGAAGGCTCTGTGACCACAGCATAATCACGTGAAAGAGGAGTGGCAGAGGCCTACCACCACGGGGATCGCCGGTTCGAATCCCGTGTTACCTCCGGCTTGGTGGGGCGTCCCTACAGACACGATTGGCCGTGTCTGCGGGTGGGGAGGTGGACGTGGGTATGTGTCCTGGTCGCTGCACTAGCGCCTCCTATGGTCGGTCGGGGGGGGGGAGGGGGAACTAGGGGGAATAGCGTGATCCTCCCACGCGCTACGTCCCCCCTGGCGAAACTCCTCGCTGTCAGGTGAAAGAAACAGCTGATGCCTCCACGTGTATCAGAGGAGGCACGTGGTAGTCCGCAGCCCTGCCCAGATCAGCAGACGGGGTGGAGCAGCGACCGGGATCGCTCAGAAGAAGAATGGGGTAATTGGCCGGATACAATTTGGGAGAAGGGGTGGGGGGGTAAAAAAAAGAAAAAGAGAAGTGGTAGGAAAAGATATTAAAGATAAAACTTATATAAATGTTGATGGTTCATTCAGAGTAGTTATTGAGGGGATATGATTATGATTTTGTGGAAAGATCGTGACACAGATGGCAATAAATGTTTTTTTTTACGTGTTACAAACTTGCATAGTAACACCGAATTAACGTGGAAACAACAATAACGATAGCAACCAAATGTATGTTTGAGTAGCAAAAGTCCCTTTCTGAAAATTGCAACTTTCCTTTAAATGCGATCATAGAAACAGCCCCAGGTGTAAAAATAGACTGCTGCAAGTCACAAAACACACAACCTGCCTCACTAGGAGGAATTCTTTACACGGCAGTGTGTGATGAATGTAACACAACTTAATTACACTCGATACCATTCACTTTATCAAAAGACATATAATCACCGCTAAGTGTAATAGCGCCAATGAAACATGTTAAAATCTCTTGTAGTGTTATTAGGGCTGATGAACTTCCAGATATCTACAGGAATGTGTTTTGCAGCCTTGTCATCCAGTTTAGCGAGCAGTTTTCCATCCTCTGTTCCAACACTCAGTAATGAAATGTTTTGCTTTGGGCCAAACAAACCTTGACTACCAACCCTAAGTAAGGCCGGCTGTCCCCGGTGAAGCTTTCCCTAAGCTGGCTGCAGGTTGCAGGTTGTGTGCAACCTCACTTTCACGTAACCTGATAGCTACACTATTCAATTCAGAAGTAATTTTAAGTCGTGTTTGTGGACACTACATGCCATCGCCACTGGGTGGCACTGTGAGTGGATGGATGGCGGAGAGGGACAGCTGTAAGGGGGCAGAAGAAGAACAAGGGCGCGAGGACGGGGAGTTGGATGGACGCTACGCGTTGCTAAATAAAATGGATGACAGTTCGTTCGTCTCCTGTGAGTCCCTCACCAACGTAACACACTCGTCTCAACAAATGCTTTATTCCGCCAACGTCACAAGAAAACGACAACAAATGTTGGCAAAACGGTAAACCGGCCCGTCTTGTTTTAGCTAGCTGTTAGCTGATCGCCGTCTAACTGCAATGCAAACAAGCTGCATCTAGGTAACGTCTGTTTGTTGCCATGGCTCCGCTGAGTAAAAAAAATAAAAGATTGAAAACTCCGGGTAGCGTAACGCCTGAATCCACGTGTTACCTCCGGCTTGGTCGGGCGTCCCTATAGACACAATTGGCCGTGTCTGCGGGTGGGGAGGTGGACGTGGGTCTGTGTCCTGGTCGCTGCAATAGCGCCTCCTATGGTCGGTCGGGGCGCCTGTTCGGGGGGGAGTGGGAACTGGGGGAAATAGCGTGATCCTCCCACGCGCTATGTCCCCCTGGCGAAACTCCTCACTGTCCGGTGAGAAGCAGCTGAGGGTGGAGCAGCGACTGGGGATGGCTTGGAAGGGTGGGGTAATTGGCTGGACACAATTAGGGGGGGTAAAAAAACTGTCTACCAACCCTGTATTGAACCAATAAAGCCGGTATTTTTTCCCCATTTCCTACTTTTGTCGTGCGTCACAGACATATTTGTGTTGTCCATCTTGCTGACGATAGTCGGAAGTTGAAATCGCTCACCGGAAGTGATATCATATCAGCTGTCGTAAATGGCTGATTGGTCGGCGGTTGCGTTTTAGTTGCGTTAGTTTCGGAAAGCTGAAACATTTGCAAATGCTGCAGGAGGTGTTGAGCGTCGCAGAGGGCTTGACACTTTTCAGCTCCAGTGTAACTTCGCTATAACGAGAGTTGTGTGGAAGTATTGGCAGCAACAACAACATTTTCGACAACAAGTTCAGCATTTTCACCTGACAGCAGTTTATTTATGTTGACAATGACAATACTTGCTGTCTACGTTCCGCTGTGTGTGACATCCTGGCGGTTTATTTTGATCAGTTAAACTCGATGTGTGAATCTATTAGCTTATTATCAGTAAACAAAACTCAACACTCACTACCAGTGGCTTTCCCACACCCGTGGACCTGATGGAAGTAGCACGTGAGAGTCACTATGAGTCTAATTTGAATGTTTGCTGCCCAGCGTTCCTGTGCTGTTGTTCCTGTGCTGTTGTTCCTGTATTGTTGTGCCTGTATTGTTGTTCCTGTATTGTTGTGCCTGTATTGTTGTGTTAGTTGGGGTTGTCGGTGCTGAATGAGGTAGACACACTGGGACCGTCGTTACTGCTAAGCTACGAGCCATTAGCATGTGAGTAGAGAAAGTAAAGAAGTTAATCCTGGGATGCCGTAAAGCCTTCTTCTTCTTCTTCTTCTTTCTTTTTTACTGCCATTCCATTGCTCATGTTTTGTTTTTTAAAGATAGATTAATTGCAAACTCATACATGTCAGTACTTTTGAAAGAAAATGCCAGGGATCCACACAAAAAAAGGTTTATAATGTTGTATAATGAGTTTATAATTTAGCTGAGCCTTTCTCGCCACATTCAGGACAAGTCTTTTGAGGCTATGGTGACATTGTCATTTGGCAGCAGTCACCGATAGATCCAAAACCCCAAAAGAACAGAACTGAGTAAACCTTCAGTAAGATGTGGTCTGGACGTGGTCTTTTGCGAGGAACGTTTGATGAACCAACAGCAAAAACAAGTGACCAACCCTGTCTAGATGTGTCTTTATTCCACCGTTTACCTGCATCTGTCTAAAAGGAACCGCTTCAGTTGGACACGATTATACCAGCGGCGTTTTCATTTCCTTATTTCTTTTGGTGTTTCTGCTGTCTCTGAAGTTATCACTCAGAACTCTCTCTCTTTCTCTCCCCCTCTCTCTTGCTTTCCTGCTTTCTCTCCCTCTCTCTCTCTCTCTTCCTCTCCCTCTTGCTTTCCTGCTTTCTCTCTCTCTCCCGCTCTCTTGCTTTCGTGCTCTCTCTCTCTCTCTCTCTCTCTCTCTCTCTCTCTCTCTCTCTCTCTCTCTCTCTCGCTTTCCTGCTTTCTCTCTCTCTCTCTCTCTCTCTCTCTCTCTCTCTCTCTCTCTCTCTCTCTCTCTCTCTCCCTCTCTCTTGCTTTCCTGCTTTCTCTCTCTCGCTTTCCCTCCCTCTCTCTTGCTTTCCTGCTTTCTCTCTCTCTCCCCCTCTCTCTTGCTTTCCTGCTTTCTCTCTCTCTCTCTCTCTCTCTCTCTCTCTCTCTCTCTCTCTCTCTCTCTCTCTCTCTCCTCTCTCTCTCTCTCTCTCTCTCTCTCTCTCTCTCTCTTTCTCTCTCTCTCTCGCTTTCCCTCCCTCTCTCTTGCTTTCCTGCTTTCTCTCTCTCTCCCCCTCTCTTTTGCTCCCTCTGTCTCGCTCTCCCTCTTTCTCTTTCTCTCCCCCTCTCTTTCCCTCTCTTTTTTTTATGCTTTATTGGCATGACTACATGACTGCAATTACGATGTTGCCAAAGCAAAACAGGTCAACAGAGTACTAACCAAAACAAAACAAAACAAAAAGCAAAAATAAAACAAAACAAAAAAATAACTCTCAATCCCCCTCTCCCCCTCTCTCTGTCTCTCCCTCTCTGTCTACCCCTCCCCTCTCTCTCCCTCGCTCTCTTTCACTCTCTTTCTCTCTCGCTTTGTGTGTGTGTGTGTGTGTGTGTGTGTGTGTGTGTGTGTGTGTGTGTGTGTGTGTGTGTGTGTGTGTAGCGGGGAGTATAAGTGGGCGGTGATAAGGGAAACTATATTGGAGGTGTTTCAGGGTCCTCTTCGTTATCAAATACACATTAGCAGTGAGGGCTTTAACACAGGGCTGTGAACAGGCCTGTGTTAAAGCCCTCACACTGTCTACCAGCCTGTCCAACCTGAGACCAGTGAACACACATGTAGTGAAGGGTCACCCCACCCAAACTCCACTCACACTGTCTACCAGCCTGTCCACCTGAGACCAGTGACCACACATGTAGTGAAGGGTCACCCCACCCAAACTCCACTCACACTGTCTTATCAGCCTGTCCAACCTGAGACCAGTGAACACACATGTAGTGAAGGGTCACCCCACCCAAACTCCACTCACACTGTCTACCAGCCTGTCCACCTGAGACCAGTGACCACACATGTAGCGAAGGGTCACCCCACCCAAACTCCACTCACACTGTCTACCAGCCTGTCCACCTGAGACCAGTGAACACACATGTAGTGAAGGGTCACCCCACCCAAACTCCACTCACACTTTTCACCTGACAGCGAGGAGTTTCGCCAGGGGGAAACTATCCGCCTCCCCCCCAGTTCCCCCTCCCCTCTGAGCAGGCGCCTCGACCGACCAGAGGAGACGCTAGTGCAGCGACCAGGACACATACCAACATCTGGCTTCCCACCCACAGACACGGCCAGTTGTGTCTGTAGGGATGCCTGACCATGCTACCCGGACGCCCCTAAAGATATTTTGGGGGTAAACTCCAAATATGAATATATAACATATCGAAATATGATGGCCACTGTTACGAACTGGACTGTGTTTCACCTCATCGTCACAGACCTAACCACTGCTTCTCCCAGTCAGATGAGGCCACAACCTCCCGTATTAACAGCTGAGTTCTGACTCTAAACAGAATTAAATCTGTAAACTGTGGTTTTGTTCAGCATCACATCCGCGGTTCAGCGGTAATAAATTCATATGAAAAAAGAGATCGTAAGAGAGATTGGTTCTTTAACCATCCCCCCCCCCCGTTCTCCCTCTGTTTGACAAAAGGTGTCGACATTTATAAGATATATTTGTCTCTTTTCCAACTCTACAGTTTAAGAGATAATAAAAATAATGCTCCATTGTGGAAAAGCACTGGAAATGATAGACATCACAGAATCAGAATCGGAATCCTTTATTCGTCCCCGAGGGGAAATTGGGTCACGGATCCTTTCGGGTCCTTCTCTCACATGGTGGTACCGTTTTGAAAAGTACCCTCACCCCCAAAGTATCAGCTGTGCTACGCCCCTGTCTCGTCGTTGAAAAACGCTCGCAAATCGGTAGGGACGGGCACCGGTACCCGGTATCAAACGGGGCACCGGTACCCGGTATCAAACGGGCACCGGTGCTAAATCATTGTAATGAGCCGGCAACGGAAGGAGTCGAGATGCAGGGAATTAGCACATCATCACTTATATGTAGATTTTGAGATTTCACCCAGGACCGACATCTCTCATTGAAATTGGGACATACCATATTAGTATTTTTTCCAGTCTTAAAACCTTACATAAGTGTGCAGTTACGCTTTGAAGAAACCCAACGAGTTGGTTTCGAAGCGGGGCCGCGGATGAGTTACTGTTAGGAAATATTGATTTAATAAATTCTGAACGAAACCCATTAAGACAAACATAAGAAATGAAAGGATCTGTTAAAGCGCAGCATCAAACGCGGAGGCCGTGGTGCCATGAAAGCTATTGATTTCATGGATCCTGTCGGAGCGAAACTACAAAGCGCTGAGCTGCACTTCAGCTGTACGGATCGTTTGTTTTCAGGCTGTCCTTACCAGAAACTCAGACGAGTCTCTCTGGCTCCGGTGTTTCGTGTTCTTGGCAGGCGTGGTGGAATTTCACAGGTGCTCACTACACCGGGTCTCAGTGAGACCGCACTGTTCCACACACCTTGTGACCAGGAGCGGCGAGGCAGACGGCCGTATATTTTGACAGTGCTACATGTCGTCTCAAGCGCCCGGCTCCATAACGACCGGTTGTCTGAAACATTAGCAGGGAATTTCTCCCACTCGTGTGATGTTTTTCTCAACCAGCAGTGGCGAAGCTTCTCTTCCCCCCCCCCCCCCTCCCCCCGTGACCTTAAAGTGATCCTGCGTCAACTCCGACCTCTCACCTTGGGTCACACTTCCTTGATAGGGTCACGAATTTGCACCGTGCGCTGATTTATTTGTTTGGCCTCTTTTGGACAAGGGCCTCTATGTTTCGAACGTGTCTTCGCAGTAGTAGACCAGCCACATTCTCTAAGACCGGGTTGTGACCAGCGGCGCAGGGGGTCGTCGAGGACGTAGGCGTACTGGGACCTAGATGGCTACATCACTAAGGGGGAAGTGGGCATACTCCCCTATACTATGTTTCAGGGGATTATGTTGTAAACTAGAAGAACCCCGCTACAGTGTAGCGGTTTGGTTCTCCACCCGTCTAAATCTCCCTCCTCTTCATCCTGCCAGCTAACCGCCTTCCCCCTGCCCCTAAACCCCCTCCCCCCACTCCAACTCCCTCCCCCCCAAATGCTCAGAATCATCCGAAATGCCGAGAAAAGTGGTTTTTAGCCGTTTTTAGAAAATGCATATTTTGCATAATTATGCATAATTATTATAGTTATTTTCATTTTCTGCTATTTTTCTGGTCCTCTCTGGAACAATACCTACCACCTCCAAAAAAAATTAGGATCATAAGTGCATTTTTGCAAAAATGCATATATTTTGCATAATGCCAAAACATTTCGAAGTCCCAGAAATTTTTTTTATATAGGTGAAAAAAATCAAAGATGCTCAGAATCATCCGAAATGCCGAGAAAAGTGGTTTTTAGCCATTTTTAGAAAAATGCATATTTTGCATATTTATGCATAATTATGTATAATTTTAATTTTCTGGGATTTTTCCTTTACTCTCTGAGACAATACCTACCACCTCCAAAAAGAATTAGGATCATAAGTGCTTTAGTTTTCGGTCCCGCTATCTACACTAACTAACACACATACACACACACGCACACACACACGCACACACACACACTAACACGTGTTACCTCCGGCTTGGTCGGGCGTCCCTCCAGAGACAATTGGCCGTGCCTGCGGCTGAGAAGCCGGCTGTGGGTATGCGTCCTGGTCGCTGCACTAGCGCCTCCTCTGGTCGGTCGGGGCACCAGTTCAAGGGGGAATAGCGCGATCCTTCCACGTGCTACGTACCCCTGGGGAAACCCCCCCCCCCCACTGTCAGGTGAGAAGAAGCGGCTGGCGACTCCACAAGTATCGGAGGAGGCACGTGTTAGTGTGCAGCCCTCCCTGGATGGGCAGAGGGGGTGGAGAGCAGCGACCGGCTCGGCTCGGAAACGAGGGTAATTGGCCGAGTACAACCGGGGAGAAAAAGAGGGGAAAAGCGGACAGAAAAAGAGCAGGGCGTGTACCCTCCACCACACGACCAACGGTCCCAAATAACCGAGATATTATCCCGTCAACTTTCAGCCACCATAGCTCGTGTTCGTGGCTCATTAGGTATTTCCTTGCTCTGTTAAACTTCCCCGTTGCCTTGAAAAAAACCCACCGCTCACGCTTCATGGCCTCCGCAGTGGTGTCACAGACATCTCCCATCATGCATCTGTCATTCGCTGGTACTGAAGCAGCTGTTGCAACAGATTATATCTCGAATGCATAGCGGAGCCAAACAGCCTTATTGGCTCTAAATGGTTCGTGTTAAATACATGTCGCACTCTGCTGTTTGGGGGATCATTCGTTGCACCCTCTGACTGATGAGACCACACTATATACCGCATTTTCCTTCACTCGTTTCAGGGACTGGCTAGTATAGTAGCAGTACTCTAGGACAGTGTTTCTCAACCGGGGGTCCGCGGACCCCTAGTGGTCCGTGGTGTAATTGCAAGGGGTCCGTGAAAATAAAATATCTTTTAAAAATAGATCCTATGACATTTACAGAAATAGGATTATTTTACTCAAATGTGACTGAGACCTTTGTCTACCTAAACTATAAAGGGTAACAGGACTTTTTTCTCTAATTACATCTGTTTCACAAGTGTCATTTATTGTATTTTAATAAGAGATCTCGCTCCCGTTTGCATTGTTAAAAGTTACTGCGTAACAATTCTGTTACATCTATCTGAAAGTTACTGAATACATATTCTGCTTTGTTACATATATCTGAAAGTTACTGAATACATATTCTGTTTTGTTACATATATCTGAAAGTTACTGAATACATATTCTGTTTTGTTAACTATATCTAAGTTACAACTGAAAGCTCTTATTTTTGCCCCAAAGAGTGAATAAATGCTATAATGCAATTTAAAATGCAGTTTCTACTGTTTCTATCCAATTGCAACCCCCCTCCCCCCAAGATCAGGTGGAGGGGTCCTCAGGGTAGATCAAAAATACGCAGGGGGTCCAGGACCCCAAAAAGGTTGAGAACCACTGCTCTAGGAGTATCGACTGAAGAGAGCCTTCCTCCGAGCGAGATTTTTTTCCGTACCCGTTTTCCGGGAACTCTGCCTCTGATTGGCTAGTGCTCGTTGCCTCCGTTGATTAGGTTGGTTAAGGTTAGGGATAGGGTTAGCCAATCAGAGATAGAGTAGGGGCGGGTCTTCCCGGAATCCAGGTGAACGCTCTCTCAACGAGTACTAGCCAATCAGAGGCAGAGTTCCCGGAAAACGGGTACGAAAAAAAATCCCGCTTCCTCCGATGTTATGACCGGAAACAGGAAACAACTCTTACCACCGAATAGTCAGACTAGGCCACCTTCCCCCGAAACAGCCTCATCACCTTGCCTCACGACGTGTCTGTATTAGATTCAACAGACAGCTGTAACGTCACGTGCTCAAAGCGCCGCTTTACCCCACAGAGGAAAATGGTGGTGGTGAAAAAAAAGGAAAGAAAACGTCATGTCATAAGCTCTTGTGCCCTGTAGTTGTTATTTCAAGATAAGATCCTTTTTTCTTTTTTTTTGGGGTGGGGTGGGGGGGGGGGGTGGAAAATATTTCATTTTGATTAATAGTTGTTGCTTCTTGGATGACTGACAGGTATTGGTCTGGACACAACTGGAAATGTGATGGTCTGCTGCTCCGACTTGTTTTGCCTTTGAGGAGAGAGAGAGAGGATTTCAAAGCCATATTTTCGCTTAGCATCTACTTTCAGTGTGCGTGCGTGTGCGTGCGTGTGTGTGTGCGTGTATATGTGTTTGCATTTTACAGTATTCATTGAAACCATTACCATATAATCTTGACTTCCTCCTATGAAGGCCTTTATTTTGTTCCCCCTGCGAGGGGAGAATCAGGGGGTGTGTCGCTGCGCTATTGACAATCAGAGACTAGCCCAGAGTAAGGAAAAGTACTTGACTTCTCCTCCATAATAAGATAATAATCGTCGTCATGAACCAGGAACCACATCAACCACTTAAGAAATCAATGCAAAATAATTTAATTTCACGCTTTCACCACACGGAGACGAGGGCTGGATCACCCACACAGCGATGCCGTTGATATCTTGATCGTTCCCGACCCAAATACAAAGAAGCTGATGCAGGTCTCAACAAGTTACCCTTAGAGCGCTAAATTCACTCTAGTGTTAAATAGTATGATGGTTAGCATGGTCGCCTCACGGCAAGGAGGTCATGGGTTCGAGCTCCCCCCGGGGTAGTCCAACCTTGGGGGGGGGGTCGTCCCGGGTCGTCCTCTGTGTGGAGTTTGCATGTTCTCCCCATGTCTGCGCGGGTTTCCTCCGCATGCTCCGGTCCCCCCCCCCATAGTCCAAAGACATGTAGGTCAGGTGAATCAGCCGTACTAAATTGTCCCCAGGTGTGAATGTGTTGGCCCTGTGATGGCCTGGCGGGCTGTCCTGGGTGTCTCCCCGCCTGCCGCCCAATGACTGCTGGGTAGGCTCCAGCGTCCCGCCACCCTGATCAGGATAAGAGGCTTGGATAACAGATGGATAGAAATGGTAAATGATGAAAAATGGTACCTGGTACTTGTCCATCGATACTTTCAGTACTTGCTGTGGTGTTAGCTGTGAGAAAATGCGGTCTAAGTGTGTCGTAAAAGGCTGTAACTATGAGAAAACCAATCAATGTCATCCGTTGTGTTGATCCACCACCACTTGTACTGCTGAGCTCACAGACCGACAAGTGTTTACATATGGTCTGTTAGCTTCGAGCTGAGAAAAACAGCCTTACATCTGCACCCTGGAATATCACACACACAGAGACACACAGACAAACACACAATAAACATATGTATCAATCAATGCAGGCATGCATGCTCCCACTCAACCACATACAAACACATGCATGCCTTTAAAGCTGAAATCAGCAACCCCCCCCCCCGCCATTTTATCCATGGAGCCAAGTTACATAATACTAACTGGCATCCTTACCATGGTTGGAGACACTCTCCAGTCCCCCCATAATAAGTCAATAACGCTCTTAAAAAAGATCAACATGGGGGGGCGTAGCGGTCTACTCCGCTGCCTACCAAAACGGGGGTCCCGGTTCAAATCCTAGTGTTGCCCAAAGCTTGGTCGGGCATCCCTACAGACGACACAACTGGCCGTGTCTCTGGGTGGGAAGGCCGGATGGGGGTATGTGTCCTGGTCACTGGACTAGCGCCTCCTCTGATCAGCCAGGGCCCCTGTTTTTTTTTTTGGGGGGGGGGGGCTGGGGGAAATAGCGTGGACCTCCCACGTGCTCTGTCCCCCCTGGTGAAACTCCTCACTGTCAGGTGAAAAGACGCGGCTGGCGACTCCACATGTAGTATCTGACCTTTTCCAAGGATCCCATTTTTGCAAGGTTTCAGCTTATTAAAGGGTGAGCTGATGGCACACCAGTCACATCGACTGCTGCACCTTGTTTGCAGCCCGAGTAAATCAGTATTGTGTCTACTGTACTATTGATTGTCCATCCAGCAGACTCGCCGCCTCGTCATCATGTTTCAAATGGATAAAATAGCCAGTAAAGTCACGGACTGCAGCTTTAACGCGCTCGTGTTTGCACTTTGTTGCCTTATTGTTTAGTTTTCACTTTTAGTTTTCACCCAAAGTGAACTCCATTCTCCTTTGATGAAAGTTTGTTTGGGTCATTTCCATCCCAAGTCTGTTTGTGTTTATGGGATGGGGGAGCTCGTCCACCGATGGTGGCTGACATAACAGAGACTGTGACAGCCTGACAACAAGAGCACTGTTCGCCCTGCCAGCAACACTTACCCCACTTCCTGTCTTTGTCTTTCTGTTCCCAATCTGTCTCTGTCTATCTCTCGGTCTGTCTCTATTTCAATATTTGTCTTTCTTTGTCTCTGCCTGGCTATTTCGGTCTGTCTCAAGCTGTCTCTGTGTACTTACTGACATGCTGCTTTGTTTACTAGAGAGTTAATTTTTTCACAAAATCCTCCCCCCCCCCCTGCAAATATATTGAAGAAAACATCGGGGGTTCCTTCTTGATAGTAGTTTTGCACCCTGTTTTGTCCTCACAAGAGCCCTCAGAAATTTGTTGGGGGGGAGGGGGGTATTGAAGGCGTCCCACAGGGACGTTGGCCCATAAAGACTTCCCACAGTCGTGTTAAATTGGCCGATGATGGAGCTCTGCTCTGACTAGCTTGTTCCATTTCACCCCACAGATGTTGAGCTGGATGGAGATCTGGCGGCTGGGCAGGCGGCTGCATCAGATTGAAATCATTGTCATTTCGAAGGAAACAGTTCCTGGACGGTCTCGGCCTTGTGTTACTGGGCATTATTATCCTGCCAAAAGAAATAAATTCATACATGGATGCACTGCTGCCATGAAGGGGTATGAACTTGGTTTGCAGTAAAGAGGCAAAGAGGGTTTCAGACAAGCATGTCTTCACTTTTATTAAGGGATATGATATGCACCATAAAAACACGTCCGCATCAGCTTTTAATGGAGACGTGTTGCGTGACAGATGCATTGGTGGTCTCCAAATGGTAGACCTCCCAAAAGTGGTGTTAGTCAAATTTTCCTTCTTTCTGTCTCACCCAGTCTGCTCCTCGCCTTATCTCTCCTTTATCTCTTGATCTATATTTTCTTTAATCTGTTTGTTTTCTTTATTTTCTTGATATCTCAGGCAGCCTCTTGTTTTGTTTTTTTTCCCCCCTTCATTTTTAATGTCAACCCTTGGAATGGCCACATTCTTATCTCTCATATCTCTGTGTAGTTTTGATTGCAGATATTTTGGTCTTAACTAAGGGGTTGGTTGATATGGACTTGTTTATGCAAGTAGCTATTATTCTCAGCCAACGGAAAGAGATTTGGGGGAAAAACTGATCGCAAACACATCTTTGGATGTTGTTCACATTTTCTTCAGTGGATTTCAGTCTGTGGTAAGGAGGCTGTGGGTCGTGGTACACTTCAGCAAAACAAGATCCATTCCCCTCCTTCACCGTATGTCTCACTCGCTCATCCTCCCTTTCTGTCTCTATCTTTTGGTTTTTTCTCTCTTTCCCTCCATTCAGTTTTTTTTCTTTTTCTCGTCAATGGTCTCCCTCTTTCTCATGCGGTTTCCTTTCCAAAATTATCTCTGTTTCTCTCTCTCTCAATTTCAGTATCTTACTCTCCCCCAGTATATTTATATTTTGCCAATGGCAGATGAGGTTGACTTTGAACACCAAGCCGTATTTGGACAGATACCTTCTTCATGCATTTATATTAATCTGTGTTTGGTTTTGGACACATATACTGGGGGTGTGACAACATATTGATACGGGGATACATTGTATTACTTCCTCTTGCGATACGTTATCGATACACCGGCGCCAAATATCGATATTTGTTATTAAAGCATGCAGGCGCTCTCAGAGGATTCCCCCACCAATTTGACTTACCAGAGTCACTACTCCTGGACTCCTCACGGTGGCGCTGAACAAACGAACGAGGGGTAAACTCTTGGTGAAGAAGAAGAATCTGACAGGGGGGGGGGATGGCGGAGAGCGGGAGAAGGCAAATCATAGAGGCGCCGTCATCTTTCAAGTCGAAAGTCCGGGCCCACTGCGTACCGATGGGGCAAACAAACAAACAAACAAACAAAACCGATAAAGACTGCGCGATATGCAGGAACTGTCTCGTGAAAGTGAAGTACACGAACACGCCACCCTAACCCTCGCCACCCTGTCCGTCGTCACCCTGATCTCGTCGTGGAGAAAACGGCTAACGCGACCACAAGCAAAGGTCACCGGTATTACTAAGTCTGTCGCTGGGTTTATCTACAAGGACCTTCGCCCATACAGCGTCACCGGGGCTGCCAACTTCCGGGGAGATCTCGGCGTGAGAATCCTGACCGGTGGGGGCGGGGCAGTCAGGATTGCAAACGGGTAGAGGCTAGTTCCCGTCGATGCTGAGAACGGTCAACTGAGCATGCGCAAGTCCTCGTCGCCTCCGTTGTTTGGGTAGGTCAGGGTTAGGGTCAGGGCAGGGTTAGGGTTAAAGTTAGCCAATCAGACGCAGATTAGGGGCGGGTCTTCCTAGAATCCTAGCGCCTGGACGCTACGCGGGGCGCGATATTATGAACCCTACATAGCCCTCGCCAAAATCCCGTACCCTGTCCCAAATCTCGCGAACGGACGCCGGATTTCCGTTGCGTTGCTAAGGAAACAATCAACTATCAACTCGGTGCGAAGCAAAGCTAACGTTAGCTACCTTCAATTTTGTAATTTTGTATTTTTCGCAATTTTGGACAGCTGGCTGCTTTTGTAATTTTGGACTGCTGGCTGTCAACAACAGAACGGAGGTAAGTAACGTTAGTTGTCTGAAAATGAACATATATCTAATAAATAGACTCTCACATTTAAGAAAGCTGATCAGTAAGTTGCTACCTGTGTATAAATGTAAAAGTCATATTACTACAATATAGGAGCTCGTTTTGTTTGTAGTCATGATAAGGGGTGAAGTATCCTATGCTCAAACGTGGAGCAAGCAAAGATTGAGTTAAAAACGTTAATGTTGATTGTGGATAACTTAGACAGGTTAAATTGTGGGTGTACAGCGTTTCCTTGATGAGCGCTAACCCCATAACAACATATTTTCGCGTTGCTACGGTGGCGCACACGTGACAAAGCCAGAAACGGGATTTTGGCGAGGCCTATGTAGGGTTCATAATATCGCACGCGGGGCGTGTGGAGGCGCGGTAGAGGCATTTCGCGCATGCTCAGTCGACCGTTCTCCGTTTCCGTTCTCTGCGTCGATGGGAACTAGCCTCTACCATTGCGAAAGATGCATATCACTATGAACAGTTATCAATATTTACTTGTGTCGTTACTTTTTGTCAGACCATATGTGTCGTGACGACGGGTCTCCCGCGGCGAACTCCGCCCACAGACAGACCCGCTCTATTGAAACGTAACCATAGCAACAACCCACAGCAGCGCGCTGTCGTAACCGACCCCGCATAGCAACGCGTTTTACGGCAGCTGGGTTGAACGGCAGACGCGTGGGGGGAATAAACTAGTAGACTTGTAATTACTGGAAATACGACAAATATAGGCTACCGCTTTCCATGCGTGAGACATTTCTAAGTGAGTGCGTGTGAGAGCACCAAACTGCCCGAGTGTCAGGCTCAGTGTAGTCAAATATGAAGGTTTTCGCCGCGTGTTTCAAACACCGGAACCGAGCCGACACACCGAGTCGAAAACCTTTCATTGAGAAGCTGTTCCAGCGGTGCCTGCAGAGACGAGAGCAAAGGTCTGTATTCATTTTTTTTGAGAGAGAGAGAGAGAAATGTGTATTTTTTGTATTAATGTATTTTTTCTTTTAGTTTTCTGTAAAGTTTTCAAATTTACACAGATTGAAAATATTTTGGCGAGCCGTAGTTGTATCCCTCCTTTAAACATTTTAACCCCAGAGCTGTTCTGCTTCCTGGCAGTTAGGCCTTTCACCAGTTTATGGCCATTTTACATCGGGGAATAATGTGGACATGGCCAAGTTGCAGTCAGTGTGTGTGTGTGTGTGTGTGTGTTAAAGAGGCACTAAGCTACGACTCTATGCACTTTTGTTGTACATTCTTTCATTTCAGTTGTCAAATTCTGTGAAACTGACACCACAGTGCAGTGAATACATAATTCCTGCATCTTGCCTTGTCAGGGGTATCTTTTCTTCTTCACTTACACAGATATGGCGATGTATTGTAGATGACTGTCTTGCAATGTATGGAGTATCGCTGTATCGTGATACTATCGTTATCGTGGGCAACGTATCGTGATAGTATCGGATCGCGAGCTACTCTGTGATTCCCACCCCTAATATATACCTGCTGTGCCCCCCCCCCACACACACACGTTAGTTTTATTTGTAGGGTCAGGGTTAGTAGCATGAGTTAGACTTCAGACTTAAAATACAACTATGTTAAGAGAGGATTTTGGTTTTCCTGGTGGATTTGGCGGAGGACCACATTTTTTTCAAATACTACATCTGATTGTTCCCAGACCGGACTTTGTAGGCTCTGATAGTGTGGATGTGGGAGAGATCCAGGAAACAGCCAATGAAAACTGAAAGTGGAAAATTGAGGATGACCCAGAAGAGAGGTCACTGTTGTTTTATTTTAGAAATCACTGAATTCTGCTTTACAACCGTACACTTTTGCCCCGTGTTGGTAGGCAACGAAATAGACCGCTACGCGACCCGGACTCCCCGGAGCAAATATTTTTTTGCAGTTGCTGATGCCAATACACAAAACCCCAACTTTTCTAGCGTCCATGTTTTTTCCACCTTGCATATTGGATCCGAGCACGTTGGTAATATCATGTTCCTGAATTACGACTTACCACTTCCAGCATAATCAAATGCAGCATCTTTGTGTCTTGTCCTTTTTTTTGTGTGGATTTTTCCCCTTTTTCTCCCCAATGCACTTGGCCAGTTACCCCACTCTTCCGAGCCGACCCGGTCTCTGCTCCACCCCCTCTGCCGATCCAGGGAAGGCTGCAGACTACCACGTGCCTCCTCTGATACATGTGGAGTCGCCAGCCACTTCTTTTCACCTGACAATTCACCTGACAATTCCCCCTATTCCCCCGAACAGGCACCCTGACCAACCAGAGGAGGCGCTAGTGCAGCGACCAGGACACATACCCACATCCAGCTTCCCACACACAGACATGGCCAATTGTGTCTGTAGGGACGCCCGACCAAGCCGAAGGTAACACGGGGATTTGAACCGACGTCCCCGTGTTGGTAGGCAACGGAATCGACCGCCACGCTGCCCAGACGCCCGCAGCATCTCTGTTTCACGATTACAAAGGCTCCCGGAAATGACCGAGTTAAAAGGAGGGAGACTGTGGAGGTTGCAGCCGGGTCATAGTGTCGAAGAAAGATTGGAGAAGAACTCCTCCTCGCCCGCTCTCGGAGTTGAGTTGGTTCCGAAAAGTTACAAAATGACGTGTTGTCTGACGCGTTCGTGCGAAGCGTCGTGTGCGTCAGAGTTCGGTTTGAAGTGTGCCGAGTCTTTAAACAACCCCCTCGTGAGTAAGTTCTCAAATTTGTTGCTGGAAAGCACAATCTGAATTTGTCTCGTCTGACCTAGTTTTTAAGCATGAAGTCTGCAGCCTGTTCATGGGCACATTAATAGTAACGTGTGTGCGTGTGTGTGTGTGTGTGTGTGTGTGTGTGTGTGTGTGTGTGTGTGTGTGTGTGAGGCCTGTTTGTGCCATCCTTAACTGCAGATTGTTTTGGTTGAGAGCGAGGGCCGTGGGTTTGGAGGGATTACGAGTGCTCTTGTAATGAATGCAGTGTGGGTTTGTTTTTGGCTCGGCGTTCTCTCGGTCTTACTCTTAACAGGTGGGAGCATGGAGACCAAACACTGGCACCTACTACTGTGGACTTGTAAGCTTCCCAGTGCCACAGACGTAACGAGAGGCTGCTTCGAATTCGCTGTGATTATAATGGCCACAATGTGTTCCACATTTTACCAGTACTGAGTTCAAAACTGCAACAAAACAAAAGCACTTTTCTGTTTTGTTCATCAGTAAAAACAGTCGGCTCCTGTCGGACTATCTCATCATCTTATCTTATCTAATCTTGTTTTTTCTTATCTTATCTTATCTTATCTTATCTTATCTTATCTTATCTTATCTAATCTTAAATTTTCTTATCTTATCTAGTCTTATATTTTCTTATCTTATCTCATCTTGTCTTTCCTTTCCTTACCTTACCTTACCTTACCTTGCGTTGCCTTACCTTTCCTTACTTTACCTTTCCTTACTTTACCTTTCCTTACCTTTCCTTATACGACACCTTACCTTACATTACCTTACCTTGTCTTGTCTTAACTTACCTTTCCTTTCCTTACCTTACTTTACCTTTCCTTACCTTACCTTTCCTTACCTTTCCTTATACGATACCTTACCTTACATTACCTTACCTTGTCTTGTCTTAACTTACCTTTCCTTTCCTTACCTTACCTTTCCTTACTTTACCTTTCCTTACCTTTCCTTATACGACACCTTACCTTACATTACCTTACCTTGTCTTGTCTTAACTTACCTTTCCTTTCCTTACCTTACTTTACCTTTCCTTACCTTACCTTTCCTTACCTTTCCTTATACGATACCTTACCTTACTTTACCTTTCCTTACCTTTCCTTTCCTTACCTTTCCTTATACGACACCTTACCTTATATTACCTTACCTTGTCTTGTCTTAACTTACCTTTCCTTTCCTTACCTTACTTTACCTTTCCTTACCTTACCTTTCCTTATACGATACCTTACCTTACATTACCTTACCTTGTCTTGTCTTAACTTACCTTTCCTTTCCTTACCTTACCTTTCCTTACTTTACCTTTCCTTACCTTTCCTTATACGACACCTTACCTTACATTACCTTACCTTGTCTTGTCTTAACTTACCTTTCCTTTCCTTACCTTACTTTACCTTTCCTTACCTTACCTTTCCTTACCTTTCCTTATACGATACCTTACCTTACTTTACCTTTCCTTACCTTTCCTTTCCTTACCTTTCCTTATACGACACCTTACCTTACATTACCTTACCTTGTCTTGTCTTAACTTACCTTTCCTTTCCTTACCTTACTTTACCTTTCCTTACCTTACCTTTCCTTATACGATACCTTACCTTACTTTACCTTTCCTTACCTTACATTTCCTTACCTTTCCTTATACGACACCTTACCTTACCTTGTCTTGTCTTGTCTTAACTTACCTTACCTTTCCTTACCTTTCCTTATACGATACCTTACCTTACTTAACCTTTCCTTACCTTACTTTACCTTTCCTTACCTTACCTTTCTTTACCTTACCTTTCCTTATACGATATCTTACCTTACTTTACCTTTCCTTACCTTACCTTTCCTTACCTTACTTTACCTTTCCTTACCTTACCTTTCCTTACCTTACTTTACCTTTCCTTACCTTACCTTTCCTTATACGACACCTTACCTTACCTTGTCTTGTCTTAACTTACGTTTCCTTTCCTTACCTTACTTTACCTTTCCTTACCTTACCTTTCCTTACCTTACTTTACCTTTCCTTACCTTTCCTTATACGATACCTTACCTTACTTAACCTTTCCTTACCTTACTTTACCTTTCCTTACCTTACCTTTCTTTACCTTACCTTTCCTTACCTTTTCTTACACGATACCTTACCTTACTTAACCTTTCCTTACCTTACCTTTCCTTACCTTTCCTTATACGATACCTTACCTTGTCTTGTCTTGTCTTGTCTTAACTTACCTTTCCTTTCCTTTCCTTACCTTACTTTACCTTTCCTTACCTTACCTTTCCTTACCTTTCCTTATACGATACCTTACTTAACCTTTCCTTACCTTTTCTTACCTTACCTTTCCTTACCTTTCCTTATACGATACCTTACCTTACCTTACCGTGTCTTGTCTTAACTTATCTTTCCTTCCTTTCCTTTCCTTACCTTACTTTACCTTTCCTTACCTTACCTTGTCTTGTCTTGTCTTGTCTTAACTTACCTTTCCTTTCCTTTCCTTTCCTTTCCTTACCTTACTTTACCTTTCCTTACCTTACCTTTCCTTATACGATACCTTACCTTACTTAACCTTTCCTTACCTTTCCTTACCTTACCTTTCCTTACCTTTCCTTATACGATACCTTACCTTACCTTGTCTTGTCTTGTCTTAACTTACCTTTCCTTTCCTTACCTTACTTTACCTTTCCTTACCTTACCTTTCCTTACCTTTCCTTATACGATACCTTACCTTACTTAACCTTTCCTTACCTTTCCTTACCTTACCTTTCCTTACCTTTCCTTATACGATACCTTACCTTACTTAACCTTTCCTTACCTTTCCTTACCTTACCTTATACCATACCTTACCTCACCTTACCTTACCTTAGCTTTCCTTACCTTACCTTGTACCATACCTTACCTCACCTCACCTCGCCTTATCTTATCTTAATTTGATAGCACATCAAAATAACCAAGTGACCAAATTTTTAAGGCAAGTCAACATCTCGTTCATTTTCCAGACTTTTCAGGAATTCCTTTTATTGGATCTCAGTGTTATCCTCCGTATTTTTTCCATTGGCCAAATGAAATTTATAATAATAAGAGCTTTAGTGAAAACATTATTTACCTGACCTTTCTACCAGAGTGGTCCCTACAGGAAGTCCGTCAGTAACCTTTAGAACCTTGCAGAGATAGAAAAGTCAACCTTTATGGCCTCATACTGTGTGTGCGTGTGTGTGTGTGTGTGTGTGTGTGTGAGTGTGTGTGTGAGTGTGTGTGAGTGTGTGTGTTTGTGTGTCTGTGTGAAATTTGAGGTCTACTAAAAAGGTCAGTGGACAAGACCTAGCTCTTTTTTACTACCTGAGATGGATAGCTGATGGACTGGAACAGACACAAAAATGTGTTGCTTGTCTGAGTGTGTGTGTGTGTGTGTGTTTGTGTGTGTGTGTGTGTGTGTGTGTGCACATGTTTATGCAGTTGTTTCATGGTAAGAAAGCAGAGAAAGGAAAGGAGAGCAGATAGACAGACAGACATATGGACACAGATAAATGGTAAAAAATGATCAGAATAAAAGAGACAGACAAACAGACAGACAGAGAGTGAGAGAGACAGACAGACAGAGAGTGAGAGAGACAGACAGACGGACAAGAGAGTGAGAGAGGCAGACAGAGAGACAGACAGACGGACAAGAGAGAGAGAGGCAGAGAGACAGACAGACAGACAGAGTGAGAGACAGACAGACAGACAAGAGCGAGAGAGACAGACAGACAGAGAGTGAGAGAGACAGACAGACAAGAGAGCCAGAGAGGCAGACAGAGAGAGAGACAGCAGTGGGGACAAAAAGAAATAAATAGTCAGTATCACACATTATCCAGATTCCCATTAGGGATAGAAAAGGGCTGGATTTGTTTAGGATTTGATGTTTTTGGACACACATCGGAGTGGGGAGATGGCAGATGGCGAACTCACGTTTGCAGCGGCCTCACCCAGTGCCAACTATGCAGTGTCTTTGTCCACGTCTATGTCTGCGTCTAACTTTGTGTCACCGTGTGAAGATATTATTTTGATTTTTGATATATTTTTTTTCGTCTAATGGCTGGGAGAGCTGGCGTTGAATCGGCTGGGGGAGCTTGTTCCGCTGCGTCCTTTGGGCCCAGGGACCACGGCCCTGTTCGGAGCGGCGCCCGAGAGGAAACACCGAGGGCGGTCCGGCGGCGGCCTTGCCTAGCGTCGGCTGTGCATTATTTTTGTCTGCATCTGCATTTGTGTCGTCGTGTGGAGTGCGGGGGAGGTGTGTGGAAGGTGTCTGGCTGGGAGAGCTGGCGTCGGATCGGCTGAGGGAGCCTGGTCTGCTGCATCCGGTGGGCCCGGGGACCACGGCCCTGCCTGGAGCTGCGCCCGAGAGGAAACACCGAGGCGGTCTGGCAGCGGCCTCGCCTAGTGTCGAGTGTGCAGTGTTTTTGTCTGCGTCTGCATTCGAGGGGAGGTGTGTCGAAGGTGTCTGGCTGGGAGAGCTGGCGTTGGATCGGCCGAGGGAGCCTGGTCTGCTGCGTCCGGTGGGCCCGCGGACCACGGCCCTGCCTGGAGCTGCGCCCAAAGAGGAAGCACCGAGGGCGGTCTGACAGGACGCGGGAGCGGGGCAGGCTGGGCTGGCTGCTAGCCTGCGCAGACCGGCAGTTCTGACAGTCATCCTGGCTGGCGTTCCTTCTCTGGACAGGGGGATTTTTGGACCGTGGTGCACTGAGTGGACTCTGTTAACTGTTTGTGTGGTTTTTTTTTTTTGCTTTGTTCTCTCTGTTTTTGTACGTTTTTGGTGGTGTTGTTTTTGGACATTTTGGACATGTGTTTCCATCTTTTGTGTTGCAGTGCTGTGGGCTGGGTGAAACGCGATTTTGTTTCTTCTGTGTACTCGAGTACGTGATAGAAATGACAATAAGTTGTTCCTGATTCCTGAACATACCCAGCAGAGGCGCTGGCTTGGGAAGAAGTGTCCTTATTGGCCGATGAGGAGCGGGGTACAGGGAGCATCTCCTGTCTCTGTTTCCACGTCCAGGGCGGCCGCAGGGACCCGTTCTAGTCCTCAGTGCATCTTCCTTACTCGACATCTGTTGGGGTGAGGAGCGAGCTGGACCAAATATTACACAAGTGTCATGTGGTTGTCTCCAAGGTGATCAAATGATAAAATATGGAGAATTGAAATTGTAAATGCCATAGACGGTGGTGGCGTTGTTTACAAAGTAACCATCACACAGCAGTCCCTGCAGGGTGGGAGTGTGCTCATGTGGGGTGTCCACGGATGAGTCCTGTCACAAAGTAACCGTGTGGTGTTGTTCCTGACACACGCTGACCTGAAGGCGTAACAGTGTTTCCCTTCATCGAGGTGAAACAGTGAGATGTGTCGCTCCTCCTCCTCCTCCTCGTGGTTCGCTCTTCTCGCAAGTCTCTCGTGTTCTCAACGGACTCGTGGACTGACGGACCGGCCTTCTGTTTTTTGGGGTTTCTGTGTGTGCGTGTGTTTGTGCGCGCGTGTGTGTGTGCACATCTATGTGAGTGTCATAGTGTGTCAGCAGCCGAGCTCTGTGGTGACCGCCTCTAAAGGTGTGTGTGTGTGTGTGTGTGTGTGTGCGTGTGTGAGTGTCATAGCGTGTCAGCAGCAGAACTCTGTAGTGACCGCCTCTAAAGTTGTGTGTGTGTGTGTGTGTGTGTGTGTGTGTGTGTCTGCATGTCTGTGTGTGTGTGTACATATGTGTGTGTGCACATCTATGTGAGTGTCATAGCGTGTCAGCAGCAGAGCTGTGTGGTGACCGCCTCTAAAGCAGCGTGTATGTGTGTGTGTGTGTGTCTGTGCATGTCTGTGTGCGTGTGTGTGTGTCTGTGCATGTCTGTGTACGTGTGTGTGTGTGCATATGTGTGTGTGCACATCTATGCGAGTGTCATAGTGTGTCAGCAGCAGAACTCTGTGGTGACCGCCTCTAAAGCAGCGTGTATGTGTGTGTGTGTGTGTGTGTCTGTGTGTGTGTGTGTGTCTGTGCATGTCTGTGTGTGTGTGTACATATGTGTGTGTGCACATCTATGCGAGTGTCATAGTGTGTCAGCAGCAGAACTCTGTGGTGACCGCCTCTAAAGCAGCGTGTATGTGTGTGTGTGTGTCTGTGTGTGTGTGTGTGTCTGTGCATGTCTGTGTGTGTGTGTACATATGTGTGTGTGCACATCTATGCGAGTGTCATAGTGTGTCAGCAGCAGAACTCTGTGGTGACCGCCTCTAAAGCAGCGTGTATGTGTGTGTGTGTGTGTGTGTGTGTGTGTGTGTGTGTGTGTGTGTCTGTGCATGTCTGTGTGTGTGTGCATATGTGTGTGGGCACATCTATGCGAGTGTCATAGTGTGTCAGCAGCAGAACTCTGTGGTGACCGCCTCTAAAGCAGCGTGTATGTGTGTGTGTCTGTGTGTGTGTGTGTGTGTGTGTCTGTGCATGTCTGTGTGTGTGTGCATATGTGTGTGGGCACATCTATGCGAGTGTCTTAGTGTGTCAGCAGCAGAGCTGTGTGGTGACCGCCTCTAAAGCAGTGTTTATGTGTGTGTGTGTGTGTGCATGTCTGTGTGTGTGTGTGTGTGTGTGTGTGCATATGTGTGTGGGCACATCTATGCGAGTGTCTTAGTGTGTCAGCAGCAGAGCTGTGTGGTGACCGCCTCTAAAGCAGCGTGTATGTGTGTGTGTGTCTGTGCATGTCTGTGTGTGTGTGTGTGTGTGTGTGTGTGTGTGTGTCTGCATGTCTGTGTGTGTGTGCATATGTGTGTGGGCACATCTATGCGAGTGTCATAGTGTGTCAGCAGCAGAGCTGTGTGGTGACCGCCTCTAAAGCAGTGTTTATGTGTGTGTGTGTGCGCTCGTGCATGTGCGTGTATATATTTGTGTGTGTGCATCTGTGTGAGTGTCATAGTGTGTCAGCAGCAGAGGTGTGTGTGTTCAGACATGAGGCGACGTCTTGCTGGAGCTGCTGGGTGGGACAGTTTGTGTACACCCCCCCCCCCCGTATTGTTGCTTCTTCCAAGCAGCTCTGATTGTGCGCACGTTTGCTGCTGCCAGTGCCTCCGTGGTGCGAGTCACCTCTTATTATCATATTTAACTAAAAGAAGAGAAACTAATTAACGACACAATTATGAAATCACGACGCACATTACGATGCGAGTTACGCAACAAAAGCGCCCGAGCTCGTCGCTCTTTTGTGCGTCTGTGGGAACCGCGCGGCGTGAGCCTCGGTCGGGTTTGTTGTTTCAGTGTGGTCGGAGACGAGGGAAACTCGTGACCGGCTGCTGCCATTCAATATGTTGCGCACGTCGGAGGGAAAGTTCATCGTTTCTCCACTTCTTTACTGGTCGCCTCCCCGCCCATGACCCCCACCCCCACCCCCACCCGTCTCCTGCATCGCTCGCTGTCGTCGAAAACGAATAAGGCCCGCTAACAAGCTGAACCTCCGGGCTGCACGCAGGAGCTTGTTCTGGGGGGGGGGGGGGGGTACACGGTTTCCACATAAGGAGGGAGCGAAACACAACATGAATGACGGTCAACACAATAGTGTTATTTTTATTCGGGGACACAATATATCGCGATTATTATCGTGATATATTGCGACAATGGTGATATACTGCGATTTCGCAGGCCTGCTTTCTGGCCCAGTTTACGTTACTGTGTTGGTGCGGAAGAGTCAGATGGCTGAAGGTGGATTACAACACTGTTATCTAGCGGTTGTGAGGTTACACACAACAAACACAACGTGTTTGTCACGAACCTTCGCACGTAAGCAATTGAAAGTCGATACAGTGGTTTCGAGAATCGATACATTGTCACAAAAGATAAGGTCGCGATGCTCGAGTGTGTCGATGTTTTCTTACGCCCCTAGTGTGTGTGTGTGTGTGTGTGTGTGTGTGTGTGTGTGTGTGTGTGCGTGCATGTGCTCGTTGCGAGGCGTGAGTACTGGAAGACAGGGTGTGTGAGCGTGTTTTCGGATAGGCGGACAGATGGGATGAATTATATGCGGGATCAGGTGGTCCGGTCGGCGCTCTGAGCCGGCTTAGACGATAATCACTGTTTTCTTTTCACGCGATAATACCGCTTCTCTTCGGCCAACCAGCACAGGACCCTTCAGGTAAAACTCGTTGATTCGGTTCCAGTTTTAGCACGGACTCGCCGCAGCCATACAAACATTAACAGAGGGAGCGAGAGAGGGGGAGAGAGAGAGAGAGAGAGATAAATAGGTAGATAATTAAATAATGTAAGGCAATAATGTTCTTACAGCACATGTTATGGTTAGGAATTTCCTAAGGGTCAGACAGGTTAAAAATTGGGATTGAATTAATGTAATTCAATAAAAATGTTCACAAACTAGTCGTAACACAAACCTCCGAGACAGCGTGTGTGTGTGTGTGTGTGTGTGCGTGTGTGTGTGTGTGTGTGTGTGTGAACGGAGTGTGTTGGCATCTTTGAGTCTTCTGGGGTAGGGTTGGGAGGTTGAGGGATTTAACGCAGTGTGTTCTGGGCAGAGTGGGGGTTT
>NC_079222.1:9865661-9873161 GCF_029633865.1 Lampris incognitus | reverse complement strand
GACCTGAGGAATGCAGAGGTCAAATCTTAAAAGACCTGGCTGATAGATGGGATGTATAGGATCAAAGGAGAGAGAGGGAGAGGAGGAATGAGAGAGTGAAGTAGGGTGGGATGGATGTATGTATGGATGCACATATGGGTGGATGGATGGATGGACTGTTGAAGGGAGGGAGGGAGGGAGGAAGTAAAAGGAAGTGAGTGTTTATGATCAAAACAGGAAGAGATTGAGGGTTAAAGGAGGTGCTAGTCTGTGTGTGTGTGTGTGTGGGAGGGAAGGGAGGACGTGAATGGATATAATGAAAGGAGAGAAGGACAGAAAGGAGGGGGAGGGGAAGGAAAGGATGAACAGGAGAGGAGAGGAATGGAGAGATGGCATAAAAGGTAGGAAGAAAGAAAGGGAGGCCGGGGTGGAGGATGAATAGCTATGGGTGGAGGGATGGAAGTATAGAGGTGCAGATGAAAGGGCTGGAAAGATGACATGCCAGAGATAATGCAAACAGGCAGGTGTGTGTGTGTGTGCTGGGTGGGTGGGGGTGGGGGGTCAAGCTGTAAAGGGTAAATGGTGGGTTTTCAAACAGAAAGTGAAAGCTCACTTGTGCAGAAGTGAAAGATTTATTTGTAGGTGTGTGTGTGTGTGTGTGTAAGTGGATGGAGGGGAGACTGCGTATCTTAGCTTGTACATGTATGTTAATTTTTTTTTCAGTTGTAACAATTTAAAAGGTTGTAAAATGTAGCGGATGACTGAGGAGACAAGGAAACAATTCTGTTTAAATGAGCCTCCAACCCACACGACCACACGGGGTCACCTGTCCTCTAATACGACCCAAAGGAGCTTTTCCCAACTTAGCGCCCCTACCGGCGGCGGGAGATATGCCACAGATACTTTTCGCCTCGGTGCATTGTGGGTTTTTAAAACAATTTGAGGACAGTAGAATATGTAGTCAGTGCGTTTTTGTGTTGTTTCACCGTCCAGTATAGTATCTAAGATTACTATTGGCAGCATGTTTACCTATGAATAACGTTATAAGGGCTAACTTAACGTTGGCCAAAAGTTAGCAAGTCAGCTAGCGTGGACGTTATAACCGCTATGTCACATGACACTTTGCTTTTATTAATATTCGTTCTCATGACAGCTTATGGAAGGAGATCGCTTGTTGTTACAGGGAAAGTGATTTATTATGATTACAGAGGATCTCGAGGAAGTACCTTAAAACGTAACTGTAGGTCGTAATAAGCTGCTTGTACAAACGACCTATGGGGTCGTTTTTTTGGTGGAGGACAGTCTCGCTGTATCAGTACCCAAAACATTAGTCTGTGTGAATCATATTGTAGCGAATTCGGGGGGCAACCACAGGAACCGCTGCAGCCAGGACGCGAACCCGTATCTCCCGCACCGCGGGCGACATTGCTAACCGCTAAACCGTGTGTGACTAAAGTGTCCGACCCGTTAGCCAAGGGCTACCGAGCCTATTCATCCGTGATTGCCTCCTTCGGGATTCGCGTCCTCACGAATCGACACAGCCAGGACGCGAACCCAGGGCTCCCGCACTGTGAACGACTACGTTAACCACTCGACTAAAGGGCCCGACCCGTTAGCCAAGGGCCAACGTGTCTACTTATCCATGCACGTTACAATATCTTTTCTCTATTTGCTCTGAAGAGGGAGTCAACTCTTGGTGTTTCTCTTATTAAAAGACTCAATTAAAGCCTAAATTTTTTACACATTTATTTTAGTTTCTTATAGTAATTGTGCTGTCGAGGCTGAAGCTCATTTTAGTTTCCATTGGTGTTACATACTCTGGATCGGCAGTTCAGCTAGCAGCTAACTAGCCAAAGTATAAATGCAGCACGATTTGGCTGAGATGAAAATGCGTTTAATTTTTTTTTCTTTGGGGTTCACGTGGATGTACCTTAAACAAAGTGTGTTGTCTTCAGAGAAAAACAAAACAAGAAGCAAAACAGGTTTTTAGGCGGAGAAATGACCATGCCGATAATGCTGTCTGTGTTGCCCAGCTGACAGTCTGGTCTGTTTGGAAATCGGCGAATTTCACATTCTGATGCAGACTTCTCTTTCTGAGATCAGCCGGTGTAAATATCATGTCTCCTCCTCCACTGTCAGATGACAATCCCCCCTCCCAACTGTTATGTAATTAAAAAAAGAGTTTTTGTTTTGATTTTAAATAAAAAAATGGGATTATAATATCTGAAATGAATGTACAAAAGGGCACAGTGTGTTGATCCTACCTTGTGTTATGCCTAAAATTCAAATTCCTGGACAGTTTAAAGCTTGGCCAAATAAAACAGATATCTTGTCTAACTCAGATTCTGATTCTGAATATATACTTAAGTAAGGAGAGTCTTAAAAATTATTAGGCACATAACCAACCAAACTTCTCATCTCATTCAACTTTAATGCAAGTTGAGCCAGTCATTAGATTCTAACTGGTGGCCTTTTTGTGACGCCCACCCCCCTCCATTCTTGTTCTGTATATTTCCATTATGTATTTTTTTTTTACATGTTCCCATGTATAGCGCACTGTAAAGCATTTTTATGCTGGAAATCTGACATTTAGATCATCTGATTAAATCTGATTGATCGGTTCATTGGACGATTGATTAGTACATCAGAATTCAAGGGCGAATTTCGTCATTTTGGGGCCTAAGGCAAACAGGCATGGGGCCCTCCACCTCCTTTTTTCTCCCCCTTTTTCAACCCTTTTTGTCTAAGAAAGACGTGCTTGTAACTTCTTCTCTTCACCAGTCTTCACACAGCAACGATGGCCAGACATCTGGATTTGATTCTGTAAAAAACACAACAACACATATTCAGTTTAACAAATGCACCCACTGTAAAATCTTATTTTCATAAACAACATGATCGTTTTATGATAAGATTGTGTTTTATTGTCCATTCACATGGAAAATCTGTCATTGGTTGTCATCACTTTCCTTGATTTTCCAGCAGAATCTCTGATAGAATCTCCTTACTGGACCTGCTTACTGCTGCACAAAATTGAGAAGTTGTTTATGGTCTTCTTTATTCTCTGTTGTGTTACTAGAGTGAGAAGACAACACACAAGACAATAAGAGGTCAATTATGGAGACACAAACATATTAAACATAATATACTGTTAAAAATGTGTTTTCTCTTTGTCTTTGTCTTTCACTTTCTCTCCCTTGAATATTTTTTTTAATTTACAAACCCCAATAACAGTAAATTTGGGACGTTGTGTAAAACGTAAATAAAAACAGAATACAATGATTTGCAAATCCTTTTCGACCTATATTCTTGAATACACTACAAAGACAAGATATTTAATGTTCAAACTGATAAACTTTATTGTTTTTTTGCAAATATTCACTCATTTTGAATTTGATGCCTGCAACACGTTCCAAAGAAGCTGGGACAGGGGCATGTTCACCACTGTGTTACACCACCTTTCCTTTTAACAACTCTCAATAAGCGTTTGGGAACTGAGGACACTAATTGTTGAAGCTTTGTAGGTGGAATTCTTTCCCATTCTTGCTTGATGTACGACTTCAGTTGCTCAACACTCCGTGTCTCCGTTGTCGTATTTTGTACTTCATAATGCACCACACATTTTCAATGGGAGACAGGTCTGGACTGCAGGCAGGCCAGTCTAGTACCCGCACTCTTTTACTACGAAGCCCCGCTGTTGTAACACATGCAGAATGTGGCTTGGCATTGTCTTGCTGAAATAAGCAGGGACGTCCCTGAAAAAGACGTCGCTTGGATGGCAGCATATGTTGCTCCAAAACCTGTATGTACCTTTCAGCATTAATGGTGCCTTCACAGATGTGCAAGTTACCCATGATGCCATGGGCACTAACACACCCCCATACCATCACAGATGCTGGCTTTTGAACTTTGCGCTGAGAACAATCTGGATGGTCCTTTTCCTCTTTAGCCCGGAGGACACGACGTCCATGATTTCCAAAAACAATGTGAAATGTGGACTCGTCAGACCACAGCACACTTTTCCACTTTGCATCAGTCCATCTCAGATGAGCTCGGGCCCAGAGAAGCCGGCGGCGTTTCTGGGTGTTGTTGATATATGGCTTTCGCTTTGCATGGTAGAGTTTTAACTTGCACTTGTAGATGTAGCGACGAACTGTGTTAACTGACGATGGTTTTCCCAAGTGTTTCTGAGCCCATGTGGTCATATCCTTTACAGAATGATGTCGGTTTTTAATGCAGTGCCGCCTGAGGGATCGAAGGTCATGGGCATTCAATGTTGGTTTTTGGCCTTGCCGCTTACATGCAGAGATTTCTCCGGATTCTCTGAATCTTTTGAAATTCCTTGCAATAGTACATTGAAAAAACGTTGTTCTTAAACTGTGGGACTATTTGCTCACGCAGTTGTTCACAAAGTGGTGAACCTTGCTTGTGAACAACTGAGCCTTTCAGGGATGCTCCTTTTATACCCAATCATGACACTCACCTGTTTCCAGTTAACCTGTTCACCTGTGGAATGTTCCAAACAGGTGTTTTTTGAGCCTTCCTCAACTTTCCCAGTCTTTTGTTGCCCCTGTCCAAGCTTCTTTGGAACGTGTTGCAGGCATCAAATTCAAAATGAGTGAATACTTGCAAAAAACAATAAAGTTTATCAGTTTGAACATTAAATATCTTGTCTTTGTAGTGTATTCAATTGAATATGGGTCGAAAAGGATTTGCAAATCATCGTATTCGTATTCTGTTATTCACGTTTTACACAACGTCCCAACTTCATTGGAATTGGGGTTTGTACTTTGGTTGAGTTTGTCTTGCCTTCTCTCTCTTATCAACTCAGCTTTAGTGGGTGGGGGAACATATGAAGGGACTCTTGGGCTGTTGCTGTGTTGTTGTGTCTAGATCAATCAGAACAGTGATGAATCTCTTTCATGGATTCTCAGAGGTTGTTATGTCATAGGCCGTGTGTATGGCGGGGAGGCACAGTTTAGATGGCCATGCTAAAATTTGACCTTACAAGCCTTGACCTCAGCAAATCTTGCAATCACTAATTCCATATCCAGTGACTTCCTGACTTGATGCTTGATGGAGAGAACAGCAAGTGCAGACAGCCTGTCCTGTGACATAGTTGACCTGAGGTACGTTTTAATGAGTTTCAGTGATGAGGAACTTCTCACACCTGAAGCTACTTTCACAGGGAGAGTAAGAAGAAGTCTGAAAGCTGTACTCAAAATTGGATCTCAGATGGAGTATCTCAGATGGTGATGAAATATGTGTGGGAAAGGACTAACTGAACCCTTTACCTCAAGCTTCAGGTCGTGTGCATCAGTATCACCCATTCTCTGCTCCAATCTGTGGCAGCATTCATCCACCTTCCCCCTCGTCTCAGTGCTTCTCATTATTTCAATGGAATACAGAAATCCATACTGCTCATAGAAGGTTTCCATGTGTTAAACTCTTTCCTCTACTGTGACAAGGACTGTATCTATAAGAGACGGGGAAAACTCTTTTGAAGAGCTCTTCTGCAGTTGACTGAGTTTACTCTCTTCCTTCATACTCGCACTTTCTAGTTGTTCTTCTCTGACACACCTCTGTCCAGCTCATCTCCACCTCAAGCCTCTCTGCTATCGCCCTGGCATCTGTTTTGGCAGAGTTGAATCCATGTTCTCGAAATTCTCGAAGGAATTCTGTCACTGCGCTGGTTTCTTTCTTCAGTGTCTTGACTGAAACGTTGGGGCTCTGCAGGATCTTGCCCACTTTATTTATCTCGAACAGCACATTGTACCACAGAATGGTACTTACCACTAAAGGCCATCTCTGCATCTCCTGGCAGATGCTTCCAGCTGTTGCGACAACATCTGCATCCCATTTCTCTGTGGCGTACTCCTTTAGAGCAGTCAATGCCTTCCCAATTTCAGGCAGCTGGTAGCAAACAGCTTCAACCCTACATTTCCACCTGGTTGTAGACAATGTCTTCAGTATGAAGTTCCTGACATGTTCTGTGAGAATGTTCCAATGTTGAACCGAGGATCTTAACAGAGTGTAAAATCGTTGTAGCAGACCAAAGAAATTGACAGGTGTCACAGAAGACTAAGCTGTGTCACCACCAACAACAAGGTTCAGTGTGTTTCCACAAAGAACACATAACGCCTTGCTTGCTGTTTAGTTCCAGCACTGTCATTTGGATCCCCTGCTTTTTACCCTGCATGTTGCTCCCATTATCACAAGACTGGCCTCGAACGTTGGAAAAATCCAAACCTAGTGTTAATAGGTGCCCTAAAAATAACTCATATATAAGCCTTTTCCTGTTGTGTCAAGTGCGTGAAGAAAACCAACAACGTGCTCATGAGTGGAGACACCTTTTGAGGTCTCAGTTTACAATTCATTGCACCACTGATAGATACTAATTGTGACTGAGGTCTGGGGTTCAGGCCATGATTACTACATAATATCTGGCTTTCTTTACTCTCTGTACAGTTGCATCAGTTTTACACTTTTCCACAAGGGAAATTAGTTCACTTTGAATATGCTTGGTTAAATAAGTGTCACTTAGCTCTTTCGCCTGAATTCTCCTCAGATGCTCTCACAATGACTAGGTCACACTGAGGCATCAGTTTTACTTGCCCAAGGACATTTCCATTACCAGACTCACAGCCTGTCTTGAGTAGCCACAAAATGCAAGATTACACTCAGCCAGATGGTTCACAGTTGCAATTTTCTTAAAATCTTTTTCCAGCAGTTTACTTCAAGAGCAATTAGATCTTGGTTCACCTGATCCGTTTGTGTTTGTATGTTTGTTGTCTCTGTGATAGATTGTGCCAGGTATCCATGTATGCGATGTGTTCAGCAGACTTATCATGCTGACTCAGATGGGCTGGAAGATTTTTTTCAGTTATTGAACCCATCCCCGTTTAGCTGAGCGTTCTTTTCTCGGTTTCCAAACAGGCGGCAACAAACGCACATCTTTTTTTTTCCCACTATACAGGAGCCAAGACCTGCTTATCTTCTCTCCATTCTTCCTTTGCATGTAATAGTTACTGCTTGTGAATCTGCGACCCTCTTGCTTTTTTGGAAAAAAAAATCTGTCCTTGAGCTGAACTGGTCCTCTCTGCATTATAGAGCATTGCTGTTTGACTGACAGCTGTTTCGGCCAGAGTGCTAGGTCATCTTCCAGTGTAACACGTTGGTTAGGGTGACTGCTACTCACTAGCTGTTGATTATTATCTGTAGCACCATCTTTGTCATCACCATTGTTATCATGGAGAGTGAATGCCCCCCTCTGCCGATCTTTCTCTCTCACCCCCACCCCCTCTGCCGATCCGGGGAGGGCTGCAGACTACCACATGCCTCCTCCGATACATGTGGAGTCGCCAGCCGCTTCTTTAACCCTCAGCCGCTTCTTTTCACCTGACAGTGAGGAGTTTCACCAGGGGGACGTAGCGCGTGGGAGGATCATGCTATCCCCCAGCCCCCAGCCCCCCCCCCAAGCCGGCACCCTGACCGACCAGAGGAGGCTGTCTAGTGCAGCGA
>NC_079222.1:9806160-9861160 GCF_029633865.1 Lampris incognitus | reverse complement strand
TGTGAACTGTTTTTGTCGACTGTCATGTATTAACTTAGTCCAAACCACTAAACACAAATTAGCGTTTGTCCTTCCTACATGATCACTTGGAGTTAGGTTGATTTTTTTTTTTTTCCCCAGACGCCAAGTCATTAGCATGTGTACACTTATCGAACAGATATAATGTACTGCAAATACAAACAAACACAACTATTTTAGTGGATTTAATTGTCTGAAAGACAGTAGCTTACTGTACAATAGCCCACAATAGGCCTCCGTTTTTCAGGAATTTGAAATATAGGTTACAGTAAAATCGATTTTATTTTCGTTTTTTTTTGATAATAGTAGGCCAAGCCCTAAAAAAGAAACTAGGCTCACGACACGTCAGGCTATCTGATGATTTTCAGAGGCAGAGTTTTGGAGTCGAGTTAACGCCATTCAATATTATGGAAGTAATTGAAAAAAATAATTAAACATTTTAGCGTTAGGTTTTCTTAACTAGCTAGAGTACTAAAACCTATCTCTTTTTTTAATTTCCAGTATGAAAAAGCCAAAATGGGCATCCGGGTAGCGTGGCGGTCTATTCTGTTGCCTACCAATACTGGGATCGCCTGTTCGAATCCCCGTGTTGCCTCCGGCTTTGTTGGGCGTCCCTATTGACACAGTGGCCGTGTCTGCGGGTGGGAAGCCGGATGTGGGTGTGTGTCGTGGTCGTTACGCTAGCGCCTCCTCTGGTTGGTCGGGTCGCCTGTTCGGAGGGGAGGGGGAACTGGGAGGTATAGCGTGATCCTCCCACGTGCTACGTCCCCCTGGTGAAACTCCTCACTGTCAGGTGAAAAGAAGCGGCTGGTGACTCCACATGTATAGGAGGTGGCATGTGGTAGTCTGCAGCCCTTCCAGGATCAGCGACCAGGAGGGCTCGGAAGGTTGGGGTAATTGGCCAGATACAACTGGGGAGAAAAAGGGGGAAAAAATACAACTGATTCAATATTTAAACAAACATTCCCTGTCTTTGTCTCTCTGTCTCCTGCCCCATCCTACACCCCACGGCTCATCTATAAACTCTCCCCCGACACCTTTAAATACCCAGGTCCCCAACTTCAACAACGTGACGCTGCCTCCTAATGAGCAGGTGACAGCCCAGGAAATAGACAGCTACTTCCGCCAGGAGCTCATCTACAAAAGAAATGAGAGGATGGGACGGAGGGTGAAGGCTCTGCTGGAGGAGCAACCTGACAAGAGTTTCTTCTTCGCCTTTGGAGCAGGTTGGTCTTACAACATCACTGAAGGGTTTTGATTTATTTGACCCACTTTTGTGTTTTTTGTTACTTTTTTTTTTCTTAAAGCGAAGGAGAACAACTTTTTCTCGACTTGGTTGCCCTGTTAGGAGTACAAAGTTAATGAAGTGGTTAGAGAAGTGGTTTTCAAACTATGGGTTAGGACCCACAATAGGAGTCGCAGCAGGGGGCCAAGTGGGTTGCGGGATGTCCCTGGTAAACATATTTTGTTAAATGTGTATTTAGATTAAATGGAAAGGAAAGAAAACAATTTCTTACTTCTTGGGTCAGTGCAAAAAGTACAATGATTTAATTATATTACAAAATATCACTAAAATAATGTTGACATGCCTTGTTTGTTTGGTTCGATCACAACTAGGCCACGACTGAAGACTGAAAAGGGGCATACTGCATAGATGAGTGATATAGCGAGGATTGTTTATTATCTCGCGTTTTGACAGATAATGAGAATGTGTTGCTTATCTTACGGCACAGAATATTTGGTGGGTCACAGCAGGAAATAGAATGGGAAGTCCTGGTATAGGGCATCCATATTCACACCTCAGAAAAACTAAAAAAAAGAAAAAGTTGTTGGCTGTGCATCATTTTTTTTTAAGATGAAAACTTAAAAGTTTGTGATAGTTTGGTTTTTGCTCTTGCTTGTCGGTGCCAAATGCTCAAGCCCAACTGAAATATCTCGCAACATCACTTGTTAGCAACCAGTCCTGTGCATGCATTGCTGCATGTCATGCCTAGCAGTGAAACCCCATTGATACAACAGTGGCGGCTGTGGTGGATGATAGATCGATTGATAGATAGATAGATTGATTGATTGATTGATTGATTGATTGATTGATTGATTGTCCTTCTTGAGCAAGTTTGTTCCCGCACACTGTTTATTGAAATACCAGTTTACCTCCATACATATTTGCATCTTTTTACATATACATACATACATACAGTCACACATAGATACTCAGGTACAGCTAAGCATACTGACATGACATTCAGTGGGCTATGGGGGACATCAGTACATCAGTATACATATACAGACAGACTTTCAGTAGGATATTTTATTCAGGCCTACTATGGTGGAGGGGATGAAAGACCTACCAAAGCAGGCTTTTCTCCAGGATATGGTCTTGTACCTGTGAACAGATGGAAGTAAAGTGAAGTATGGGCTGAGGAGGTTCTTGGGGTTGTATGTTACAGGAAGTGCTTTTCTTGTGATGGCTTCGCTGTTAAGGTCTGACAGGTTGGTGTTGGGATGGACAGTGATTTTGGGGACATTGTGCGATACGGTTGAGTTTGTTCATGTTAGCAGCAGTTGAACTAGTAAAGAAGCGGATGGGGCAGTATCATGAGTTGTAGTATGAGTTGACTGATGCTTTTGTAGGGCAGCAACAGAAAGTGCTTTGAATTGACAGGATAAGGAAAGTTTTACATGACAGCAACTGGTGGTGTGAACCAGGGTGAGGGTTGTGATATACTGTGATATATACTATATGACATTGCTGGGATGCAAATTGAAGAGAAATTGCACCAAAACTGGAGACTTGGTCTGATAGCCAGGTTTATCTAAGAGTGTAGAGTCAGAGAAAACAGTTTGCCGACAGTGCAGGAGCCCCCTCACATACCACCTCTGTCCTGCAGAGGTGAGCAACTTACTTTTATTCTCTCTAGAAATGCAAATCTGCTCAATACAACTCCATAAACCAAGGACACTTTTATTTTTATTTTTTTGGGATTTTTTCCCCACCTTTTCCCCCCAATTGTATCCGGCCAATTACCCCACTCTTCCGAGCCATACCGGTTGCTGCTCCAACCCCTCTGCCAATCCAGGGAGGGCTGCAGACTACCACATGCCTCCTCCGATACACGTTGAGTCGCCAGCTGCTTCTTTTCACGTGGCACTGAGGCATTTCACCAGGAGGATGTAGCACGTGGGAGGATCACGCTATTCCCCCCGTTCCCTCTCCCTCCCGAACAGGTGACCAGAGGAGGCGCTAGTGCAGCGACCAGGACACATACCCACATCCGGCTTCCCACCCGCAGACACAGCCAATTGTGTCTGTAGGGACGCCCGATCAAGCTGGAGTTAACACGGGTATTGGAACCTGTAATCCCCGTGTTCAAAGGCAACGGAACAGACCGCCACACTACCTGGACGCCCCTAACTAAGGACACTTTGACATAAAAGAAACAAGGGAACATTGTTAGAAATATAGTCTGAGTTAGACCAGTCATCTCCCAACAACCTCGCATCTTGTAGGGTTGTCTCAACATGCGTCCCAGTGCGTTGCACCATATGCTTCCACAGCTTATTTAATTGTTTTTGCCGATAACAGACCCGTGCACCAAGGAATTTGGAGTAGATGACACAGGGGAACAAATCCTCAGTGCAAGACCGTCAAAGTCCGACGAAACCCCCAGCAGTGTCATTCGGGTGAGGAGTTGGTATGCTCCAAGCGTACCAACGGACAATGGGAAGAGAAGCACACATGTGGCACACATTTATTCTTCCGTGGCTAAAGGCCCCACATCTCCCAACATCTCTATCACTTTCTGTCCTCCTCTCCTCCACCTCCCCTTCCGGCACCGTCCAAATAATCGCTTTGCACCACCACCTGAAGTGAGTCGGGTCAAAGTAAAATTAAAAAAGCAAGATTTCAAGCACCGCTAAACTTTAGTTCAAACATCCACTCTCAGAAGCACACAGTTTGATTACTGCTACTTACAGCAGCACGAGTTAAATTCTCCTTTGTCGGGCGGGCCCTCGGGCAAGTCGGAGAGAGAAATTAAGATACGAGAGAGACAAAGAAAGAAAGGGGCTTATCCTGAGCTGCTTAGACCAACAAAAGTAGAGTTCCCAATCCATTGTTGAGGGAAAACAGAGAAAAAAATGCATATAAATAAAGGTATTGGAGATTAACCCATCCTCCCATTGAACTGCGGGATCCTTGTTGAGCCTTCTCCTCTTGTCCCGGATGACAGCAGGACTCCTCTCACACTAAGATGTAGAGACATTTCTTCATTTTAATGTAATAAGGTGGTGTTGGAGAATAAACTGACAATGTATTAGCACATAGATCTGTTCATTATAACCATGCATGTGGATGGATGGATGGATGGATGGATGGATGGATGGATGGGGAGAGGGAGACCAGCACAGATTATTACTGAATCTAACCTCTCAAAATATCATCATGTATTAGACTCAGAGCAGTGCATATGAAAGAAGAGAGCGTGTCAGAATGACCTAACCTGAGGTGGAGTTTCCTGATGGTAGTCCTTGTGGCTTTACAACTGTACCATCTTACTGAGAAGTCTGCAAGTAGCAATACAGAACAGGCAAAATCACAGTTAAGGATTAAAGAAAAGGGGTGCAAAAGAAAAGGGTAAATCATGACAAATGCAAGATGAAATCAGGGCCTCCATTATCATTCCTCCCTTTTTTGATGGATAGATAGATAGATAGACAGATAGACAGATAGATAGATAGATAGATAGATAGATAGATAGATAGATAGATAGATAGATAGATAGATAGATAGATAGATAGATAGATAGATAGATAGATAGATAGATAGATAGATAGATAGATAGATAGATAGATAGATAGATAGATAGATAGATAGATAGATAGATAGATTTAGAGACAGGCAGACACAGAGAGAGAAGGTGAATGGCAGCAAGACTCAAATTAAGATATAGAGAAACTTCTTGAATCCGGTGTCATAAGGTAGACTGTTATGTTACGTTCAGGATATCTGTGGGGTCTTTTTTTTTTACTTGCATCTCTATTACCAATCTCCCTTTTCCTCACCCGCCCCCGCCCCCGCTCCTACATATCATCCATCTCAAGTTGGTCGTGACCAGTAATATTTTCTGTCATACTATTCCACTAACTGTTGTGTAATAACAATGGGAGTCATGGTGTGTGTGTGTGGTTTAACTTCATGGGGGACACATTTCACAATTTCATACAAATCCAAGAGTTGTGAAGCTAAAATGTTGGTGGGAAAATTCTCCCCCAATTTTTTCTTTCTTTCTTTTTTTTTTTTTTTTTTGCTGTTTCAAACCCGTCTTGACTCATGTGTGCTACAGCTGTATATAAAATGCTGCTGGACTTTAAAGGCAGGCCTTCTCTGAGGTGTGAAACCCAAGCTTCAGATGACATCACTCTTCCTTCATGGTATCTACTGTGTGAGAGAGACAGAACTCATGAGAGAGACCGGAAGACTAGATAAATACACAGACGGAGAGACAGGCAGAGACAGATAGACAGAAAGAAACAGACAGACAGACAGACAAACAGATAGACACAGACAGACAGACAGACAGAAAGAGACAGACAGACAGACAGACAAACAGATAGACAGAGACAGACAGATAGACAGAAAGAAAGAAACAGACAGAAAAAAAGATAGACAGAGACAGACAGACAGACAGAAAGAGACAGACAGACGGATTGATTGACAGACAGACAGACAGATAGACAGAAAGAAACAGACAGACAGACAGACAAACAGATAGACAAGAGACAGACAGACAGACAGAAACAGACAGACAGACGGATTGATTGACAGACAGACAGAGACAGATAGACAGAAAGAAACAGACAGACAGACAGACAGACAGACAGAAAGAGGCAGACAGGCAGACAGACGGACCAACAGAAACACAGACAGACAGATTGATTGGCAGACAGACAGACAGAGACAGATAGACAGACTGATTGATTGACAGACCAACAGACAGACAGAGACAGGTATGGAGAAAAAACGTAAAAAAAACTAAAATTTAAAGGAAGCAAACTGAGTGTGTGTGTGTGTGTGTGAGTGTGTGTGTGTGTGTGTGAGTGTGTGTGTGTGTGTGTGTGTGTGTGTGAGTGTGTGTGTGTGTGTGTGTGTGCTCTTCATCACCAATATTTCTGAGGACCAGCTTGTGTTTTTTAACAATATTTCAAGGACATATTTGCAAGATGAGGACAGGCTGGCTGGTCCTCACTTCTTCGAGGGTATATTTTAGGGTCAGGCTTTGGGTTTAGAGTTAAGGTGAGAAATAGGATTAGGTTAAACATGTAGAACATGTATGTAGAGCATGCAGAGCATGTAGAGCATGCAGGTGGTGCATGCATGGTTCAGGTTAGGGTTAGGGGGTAGAAGATGAATGTAGTCAGTGTAGTCTTTGCAAACATAGAAAAAAGTGTGTGTGTGTTGGGTGGGACGGGGGGGTGGAGGTTTACAAGGGCTCCATATGCCCCCCCCCCTATCTGAGGGGTATGAATTTACTCGGGCTGGGAGGGAAGAGGTTACAGTGCAGCTAGTTGCAGTGTGGTTTGAGAAAGCGTGAACATTCACGAGCTCCAACCGGGCCGGTATTTTACAAGCAAGCATCCCAGAAGTTATGAGGACAATTCCCGTTTGTTTATAAGATATTCAGCTGGGTTTGGGTCCGGGTGTGTTCCCAGAATCAGGTAAAAGCCAGACTATGTGGACTGGTTCGCCAGCGTTAGCCCCGCTAATGACCGCCAGCAAATCTAGCTGCAGCTAATCTCCTATCCCGGGTTACGTGTTCTCGGGTAAAGTTGCGGTTGTTAGGACTTTTATTTCAGAATTGTCGTTCTATAAACTGACATCACCGCTGTGTTATGGCCCGACTGACACGAGGTTTACACAAACACCTCGTGAAGACCGCGTCGGCGCTCGTTGACGTGCAGCGTGGCTATCATGCAGATGGTGCGCCCATCTTATAAATATTTTACAAAACCAGAGATCGTAAAGTGCTCCTGAAGTGTTTGGGCTCGGTCGGGGATGGTGACATCACTCTTTCTTGACGAACGCACCTGGAAACACGAGCAGGTTTTCTATTGGAGGGGTCGTTTTGGCCCGCCGGCGCCACGACATGGCTTACATCTTCAGTAATCATCTGTATTGTTCCTTCCTTCAGATACATGAAAAACATACCGGTGCTTTACGTTTTAGCCCGTTTATTACAAATCGAGTATAATTAGTGTTAGTGCTGACCACTGTTAGTGCTGACCTACCAACACAGGGATCGCTGGTTCGAATCCCCATGTTACCTCCGGCTTGGTCGGGCGTCCCTACGGACACGATTGGCCGTGTCTGCGGGTGGGAAGCCAGATGTCGGTATGTGTCCTGGTCGCTGTACCGGCGCCTCCTCTGGTCGGTCAGGGCGCCCGTTCAGGGGGGAGGGGGAACTGGGTGGGAATAGCGTGATCCTCCCACACACTACCTCCCCCTGGCGAAACGCCTCACTGTCAGGTGAAGAGAAGCGGCTGGCGACCCCACATGTATCGGAGGGGGCATGTGGTAGTCTGCAGCCCTCCACGGATTGGCAGTTGGGTGGAGCAGTGGACCGTGATGGCTCGGAAGAGTGGGGTAATTGGCCGGGTACAATTGGGGAGAAGAAGGGAGAAAATCCACTAAAAAAAAAACAATCAAATTCGAGGCAAGTAGAAAGGTGACATGTCGGAATTAGCCAACTGGGTGGGAAGCCAGATGTGGGTATGTGTCCTGGTCGCTGCACTAGAGCCTCCTCTGGTCGGTCGGGGGGCCCTCTTCAGGGGGGAGAGGGAACAGGGGTGAATAGCATGACCCCCCCCCCCCCAGCAAAACTCCTCACTGTCAGGTGAAAAGAAGCGGCTGGTGACTCCACATGTATCGGAGGGGGATACAGTCGGGGAGAAAAGGGGGGGGGATCTTCTCCTCTGGTTAACATTCATGTCGCCATGTAGAAGTGATGGCGGCTAACATGATGGATTACCCAGCTCACGCTGGCTCCACATCTCTGCAGGTTGGTCCTCGTACTGCACCGAAATGCATGGAAACCATCAGCTGCCCAGAAGATGGAAACAAACTCACTGAAAATAAAATCTAAAACTCCACCATATGCTTAGGAACATGGTCGGGAGGGATGTAAAGTATACGTGATTTTTAGTAAATCGACTAAAGCATGCAGAAACCCTGGTATGGTCTTGTAAGAGCTGCTGATGGTCCACAGGTCTGCAGTCCAGTTTTGCCAGCAGTTTCACTTCCTGTTGGACTTGGCTGTCACTTCATTAGCAGTAAGTTGATAAGAGTCTGAAGTTGAAAAAGTGAGGAGAAAATTCCACAAATGGTCTGCCTTGTGTGTGTGTGTGTGTGTGTGTGTGTGTGTGTGTGTGTGTGTGTGTGTGTGTGTTGAATGATGTATACCTTGCAGGCAAGGCAAGTCAAGGCAACTTTATTTATGTAGCACATTTTATACACAATGCAGAGTCACTATGCTTCTCATAAAAAGAATAAAAATAAAAGATAAAATAAAAAACATATACAATGAAAAATGATTTAGCGACTAATTCATAATAAGACATTTAAATGACAGAATAAAAGAACAAAATCAAAATGTAATGCAAGGTTTACAACTTTGCAAAAGTCAAATAAGTGCAAGGTCTGCAGTTTAGCAGAAACCAATAGTACACTGTCTGTACTCTTATACAACTTCTCTGTACTTTTATAAAAATTGTCTGAACTTTTATAAAACTTGTCTGTACTTTTATTACATTTGTCTGCACTTTTATTCATCTTATTTTATGCTTTATAGTGCTTTTTCCCTTATCTTTTGCCTGTAAAGCACTTTGAATGACCTCTGCGATGACAAGGTGCTATACAAATAAACCTGCCCTGCCTGGACATAAACATAATAATAATATGGGTTTAACAGTAGTCAGTGTTGGAGCAGGTCTCAAGTCTTCTGGATGTGTATTCCGGCTATTCTTGAGCAGAAAGTCGTTGTCTTGTCTGATTGGACTCATGTCAGTTTGTTTGGTCTCTGGTCTCTTGAATTAGCGGCCCTTAATGAAATCATAGCGCTTGTCTAATAAAGAGGACCAGCACTCATGGTTGTTATTAACTCAGGTAGACACTTGGTCTGGATAAGAGACAAGTAGAGGAGGGTTGGTCTGAAGGTAAAATACCACTGCTCCAGATGAGTCCTTGTACAGCTTTACTGCCAGACATGTGAATACTTTCTTTTTATTTATTTCAGCATTGTACCAAAATAAGGAGAAAAGTTGGACTCAAGGGGTGTCTGGGTGGCGTGGCGGTCTATTCCGTTGCCTACCAAGCCAATTTTTTCCTTCTTCAGGATATAGCCAAGTATCTATTTTTCCCTCTTTAAATAGAAATAAATTAAGATGAGACCAGATTTAGATTGTGCTGGAACAGGAAAACTTATTCCAGGGTCTGGTCGTAGTATGCTACCTCAGTCAAAATAATTAATTAATGGACTGGAATGTATCCTCCCTCAAATAAATGTCAACCCTTTGTTTTAAGTAAACGCACATAAAATGATATAAAATAAATGATCTTCTGCTGTAATTTGTAAGTTATGACTTATAAATGAAAAAGAATGAATGACAATATAACAAGCATGAATGAATGACATTGAAGAGATAGTTTAACTATTAAGAAATTTTAAAAAAAAATCAAATTCTTGTTCAATATTTTGTTTCTTGCAGTCTTCATCAGAAGTGAACATTTTACTGCTGTAAACCAATGGACAGTTAAACCTCCTAGAAAGGAAGAATGTCTTCATCTTTACACGTCCGGCTTGGTCGGGCGTCCCTACAGGCCCAATTGGCCGTGTCTGCGGGTGGGAAGCCGGATGTGGGTGTGTGTCCTGGTCGCTGCACTATAGCGCCTCCTCCGGTCAGTCGGGGTGCCTGTTTGGGGGGGGGGAGGGGGAACTGGGGGGAATAGTGTGATCCTCCCACGTGCTACGTCCCCCTGGTGAAACTCCTCACTGTCAGGTGAAAAGAAGCGGCTGGTGACTCCACATGTATGGGAGGTGGCATGTGGTAGTCTGCAGCCCTCCCCGGATCGGCAGAGGGGATAGAGAGAGAAAAAAACAACAACAAATAAACAAACAAATAAATAAATAACGGTGGACTCAAACTCTGTCAGAAAGGATCAGAGGCGGAGAAAAATAATTCAGACTATTATTTAAATAATTCCACACTGATGACCATTAAGTTGATCATTTCAAATGTTAATTTGGCAAGAATTTGTTAACAAAACAGTACATTTTATGACTTAAATGGTGTGTATTCCCTAAATTATCAAAACGCACAACAAAAAAACAAAAACAAAAAAAAGCAAAATAATCTTTGGTACTCAAACAAAAGTGTTATTTTACATATTGGTAATTTAGGGTTGTTTTTTTATTTTATTTTATTTTATTTTTAAACGTATTAACGTGCCCAGAAATGCCCGAGAATCTAAATAAAAATAAAACTGAGTTGATTCTTGAAACTTTCTCAGGGAGGTGCTCGACAGAAACCACTGAAAGCCTAAAGCTTCAACAGGACCCAAAGAAATAAAAACTGCATTTCTACTGTTCAGCAGAAGAGGAGCGGCGAACAATTACACAGTTAACGCTTGATCGTGACGACACAGTGCACCGTTCAGCAGCCACCCAAAGTTGTGTACCGCGTTCCTCACCGGAGGCTCAAAACCCTGAACGGGGAGAGGCCTTCACAGTCTGCTGGTCCTTGACCTGGCAGGAAACAGCTGAGGAAAAGCAGGCAGGCACACACACACACACACACACACACACACACACACACACACACACACACAGAGCAGTCTTAACAAGGAGTACATTTCACGGCATATCCCTAAGGAGGTCCATTTAAGAGGGCTTCGTCTAAAATGTTGTGAGTGTGTGTGTGTGTGTGTGTGTGTGTGTGTTGGTGAGTGAAAGTGATATGACCACTCAACCCAGGAGCGCTGGTTTCATACATGTGGAGGGCAGGTCGGGTCAACATGAACAACTTATGGGATGGAGCGCACCTCTTTATACGCACACACACCCCTGCCCCCAAGCCATCGACGGGCCAGAGTAAAATGTGTCCTTAATTATCTGTGATACACACTACACTACACACACACACACACACACACACACACACACACGCCACAATAGAGTCCATTATGTCCAGGTACTCAGCTCCTCTGTTAGCATCAGCTGTTCGAGCCGTCTTATCGCTGACCCCCATCTCACGCCTTACTTTTAGGGGACCGAGTACAAAAGGCCGTGTCCTGTCCTACAGTGCTTCCTCTCTGCGTTCTGCTCTTCTTCGTTTGTGTACTTTCCAGCTCACTCAGCTAGAATGGTGAGATGTGACCAGTACAGCTAGACTGAGGAAATTTAAAAAAAAAAAAAAAAGCCTCGTTGCATTGACTTGCAGTTGAATTTGAGTTTCTTCCCACGCTGAGATATCGAAACTGTAAATGCTTGAGGTTCACTCAAATGCCGGTTTGACTGACGCGGAAAAGCAAATCTTTTTGTGGAGAATCCCCAGAGCTGCGATCTGAATTAGTGCATCTTTTGCCAGTGGTTTCAACTTGTGTTTGCCAGGAAACACATTGCATTTTTGAAGGAATGTTTATTCAGTTTTTCTACACTGTATAATTTAACGTGCTTTTTGTGTTTTAACATACTTTATTTTTACACAATTTTCCATCTTATCTGTGATGGCTGGTAGCTGAAACAGCGCAGGTTCAGCTCCCATATCAGCTCTGCGTCCTACTCTTTTTGCAAAGCTCGGTGGATAAATGAGTGACTAAAATATGAATAGTAAATATAAATAATAAAGCCATACACAAAACGTGCATTTTTGGTTCGATACTGTCCAATAAATTGACCCCTATTCATTGTCAAGTGCAATTATAAAAGTTGTTGACCTGACTCATATAAAGTCCATTCTATGTGTAACATCCCAGTAACACATGAACTCATTCAGTTCTGAATGTGACTCAGAGGAACTGTGTCTGGTTTTGTTGCTAGGCGCCTCCTCCCCAGTAATGACCCCATTGACACGGAGGATTGGCGTGCAGATTCCTGGCTGTGACGTGAGGACAATTTTTGAGGTTTATCATTTATGCCTTTAATTCAACAAGTATTTTTACTATGAATAGTTTAGGCTATAAAACCCAGCCACTGAGGATGCACAAGCCAGTGCATTCTTAGTGCCGGTCCCAAGCCCGGATGAATGGGGAGGGTTGCGTCAGGAAGGGCATCCGGCATAAAACCTTTGCCAAATCAAATATGTGGATCATAAATCAGATTGCTATATCGGATCGGTTGAGGCCAGGGTTACCAATGACCACCACCGGTACTTTTGGACAGCAGGGTGCCGGTGGAAACTATGTTACTGTTGGGCGAAGGAGAAGGAGAGGGGGAAGGCATGTCCAGAAGCAGTGGGAGAGGAGGGAGGGTAGCAGAGTGGAGGTGAGAGTCAGAACTTTGAATGTTGGCACTATGACTGGTAAAGCGGGACAGCTGGCTGATATGATGGAGAGAAGGAAGGTAGAGACACTGTGTGTGCAAGAGACCAGGTGGAAGGGGAGTAAGGCCAGGAGCATTGGCGGTGTTTCAAACTCTTCTACCATGGTGCGAATGGGAAGAGAAATGGGGTAGGGGTGATTCTGAAGGAAGAGTGTGTTGAGGTGAAGAGGTTGTCGCACAGAGTGATGAGTATGAAACTGAAAATCGAAGGTGAGATGGTGAATGTTATCAGTGCATATGCCCCGCCAGTTGGGTGTGAGGTGGAAGAGAAAGAATAATTCTGGAGTGAGTTGGATGAGGTGGTGGAGAGTGTACCCAAGGAGGAGAGAGTGATGATTGGAGTGGTCTTCAATGGGCATGTTGGTGAAGGGACCAGAGGTGATGAGGAGGTGATGGGCAGGTATGGTGTCAAGGAGCAGAATGTGGAAGGACAGATGGTGGTGGATTTTATGAAAAGGATGGAAATGACTGTGGTGAATACATATTTCAAGAAGAAGAAAGCCACTTTACTTGACATTGTATTCTTACAATGAATTGGTTCTCAACATTTAACCCATCCTTTTGTATAGGAGCAGTGGGCAACTGCAGTGCCCAGGGACCAACTCCAGTTCTTTTTTTCCATTGCCTTGGTCAGATGCACAAGACAGGAGTATTAACCCTAACATGCATGTCTTTTTGAAGAGGAAGGAACACAGGGTGAAGACTGTTGTGTGGAGTTCAGGGAGGCATTAAGACAGGCGCTGGGTGGTAGTGAAGAGTTGCCAGATGGCTGGGCAACTACTGCAGAAATAGTGAGGGAGACAGCTAGGAAGGTACTTGGTGTGTCATCTGGACAGAGGAAGAAAGACAAGGAGACTCGATGGTGGAATGAGGGAGTACAGCAAAGTATTCAGAGGAAGAGGTTGGCAAAGAAGACATGGGATAGTCAGACAGATGAAGAAAGTAGACAGGGGTACAAGGAGATGCGGCATAAAGCAAAGAGAGGTGGCGAAGGCAACGGAAAGGGCGTATGGCTAGTTGTATGAGAGGTTGGACACCAAGAAAGGAGAAAAGAACTTGTACCGATTGGCTAGACAGAGGGACCGAGCTCGGAAGGATCTACAGCAGGTTAGGGCGATCAAGGATAGAGATGGAACTGTGCTGACAAGCGAGGAGAAATGTTGAGAAGGTGGAAGGAGTACTTTGAGGGGCTGATGAATGAAGAAAATTACAGCGAGAGAAGGTTGGATGATGTGGGGATAGTGAATCTGAAAGTGTGGTGGATTAGCGAGGAGGAAGTGAGGGCAGCTATGAAGAGGATGAAGAGTGGAAAGTCGGTTGATCTAGATGACATACCTGTGGAGGCATGGAGGTCTTTAGGAGAGATGGCAGTGGGGTTTTTTAACTGAATTGTTTAACACCATCTTGGAAAATGAGAGGATGCCTGAGGAGTGGAGAAGAAGCATACTGGTACCAATTTTAGAGAATAAGGGTGATGTGCAGAACTGCAGCAGCTACAGAGGTATAAAGTTGATCAGCCACAGCATGAAGATATGGGAAAGAGTAGTGGAAGCTAGGTTAAGAGGAGAGGTGATGATTAGTGAGCAGCAGTATGGTTTCATGTCACAAAAGAGCACCACAGATGTGATGTTTGCTTTGAGAATGTTGATGGGGAAGCGTAGAGAAGGTCAGGAGGAGTGTGAATTTAGAGAAAGCATATGACAGGGTGTGGTATTGTATGAGGAAGCCGTGAGTGGCAGAGAAGTATGTAGGAGTGGTGCAGGATATGTATGAGGGAAATGTGACAGTGGTGAGGTGTGCGGTTGGAATGACGGATGGGTTCAAGGTGGAGGTGGGATTACATCAAGGATTGACTCTGAGCCCTTTTTCATTCGCAACGGTGATGGACAGGTTGCCGGGCGAGATCAGTCAGGAGTCTCCGTGGACTATGATGTTTGCGGATGACATTGTGATCTGTAGTGAGATTAGGGTGCAGGTGGGGGAGAGCCTGGAGAGGTGGAGGTATGCACTGGAGAGAAGAGGAATGGAAGTCAGTAGGAGCAAGACGGAATATATATGCGCGAATGAGAGGACGGACAGCATAATGGTGAGGATACAAGGAGTAGAGGTGGATGAGTTTAAATACTTGGGGTCAACTGTTCAAAGTAACGGGGAGTGCAGAAGAGAGGTGAAGAAGAGAGTGCAGGCAGGGTGGAGTGGGTGGAGAAGAGTGTCAGGAGTGATTTGCGACAGAAGGGTACCAGCAAGAGTTAAAGGGAAGGTTTGCAAGATGGTTGTGAGACCAGCTATGTTATATGGTTTGGAGACAGTGGCACTGATGAAAAGACAGGAGGTGGAGCTGGAGGTGGCAAAGTTGAAGATGATAAGATTTTCACTGGGAGTGATGAAGAAGGACAGGATTAGGAACTAGTATATTAGAAGGACAGCTCAGGTTGGACAGTTTGGAGACAAAGCAAGAGAGACAAGATTGCGATGGCTTGGACATGTGCGGAGGAGAGATGTTGAGTATATTGGGAGAAGGACGCTGAATATGGAGCTGCCAGGGAAGAGGAGAAGAGGAAGGCCAAAGAGGAGGTTTATGGATGTGGTGAGGGAGGCCATGCAGGTGGCTGGTGTGACAGAGGAAGATGCAGAGGACAGGAGGAGATGGAAACGGATGATCTGCTGTGGCGCCCCCTAACGGGAGCAGCCAAAAGTAATAGTAGTAGTAGTAGTAGTAGGCTATAAAACGGTTTATGGATTTTCCATGACCGTTAATCTCATCCCCCCCCCCCCAAAGCATTCACAGATATGCAGATATGAAAATATGAGCATAGGCCTCATTTGGCACCCTGCAGGAGACAGCAGACAGGTGTTATGGGCACAGGATGCTGCACCGACATCCTTATTCCCAACACAGCAAAATCACTCATGAACTTAAAAATGATTACACATCTTTTGTGCTACAATAATTATAAATCCTCTCAAATCTCCTAATAGTTCTTTTCTTTTTGAGATTTCCTCCGGGACGGTCCATCCATCCCTTTCGGGATCCAGCACAGTGAAGAGGTGTTCTTAGGCCACAGTATTTTTAGTGTGTGTGGTTGACTTCCTATTTATATTTCCTCCTTCACCGCTTCAGTCAACCTATTTTCTGTCTGAGCTCACGTAAACCTGTCAGCTGAAGAAGAGTCGTCCTCAACAAGTTCTCTGAACTGAGGAGGAGACGTGTGATCAGAAGGTAAACAGTAGTGCAGAAACGTGAGGGGGGGGCGGGGCGGGGGTGGGTGGGGGGTAAATAAGCTGTTGGTGTTTTTCTACGGGGGAGAAATATGCGTCGATGCTTTGGGGTCTTGGAAACAGTGGAGGAAGAGAGAGAATTGCTGGTTGACAGTCGTCCTCTGCCAAACCAGAACTAACATTCCCTACGCCTAAATGATTTCTCATGTGCTTATGTTACACACACACACGCACACACACACACACACACATTTACACATGTACTTACATGCACACACACACACGTGGACACAAATGCTCACACACATTGATACATGTATCATATATAGACAAAACACATATACATTAAAAACTTCTTTCTTTCTTTGTTTTTTCTTTCTCACTTTCTTGATTTCTTTGTTTTTTCTTTCTTCCGTTCTTTCTTACTTTCTTTCTTTCATTCTTCCGTTCTTTCATTCTTGCATTCTTTCTTTCTTAGCTTTTTCTTTCTTACTTTCTTGATTTCTTTTTTCTTTCTTTCATTCTTTCTTTCATTCTTCCTTTCTTTCTTTTTCTTTCTTTCTTTCTTTCTTTCTTTCTTTCTTTCTTTCTTTCTTTCTTTCTTTCTTTCTTTACGTTCTTTCTTTCTTTCTTTCTTACTTTCTTGATTTTTTTCTTTCTTTCTTTCATTCTTTCTTTACGTTCTTTCTTTCTTTGCTATTAATCTGCCCCGTCTGTCTGCCCCGCCTGTGTGTGTGTGTGTGTGTGTGTGTCTGTGTGTGTGTGTGTGTGTGTCTGTGTGTGTGTGTGTGTCTGTGTGTCAGCATGTCTGACTCACTCATTCACTCGTTTTCAGTTTTTCTACATTTTCTAATTTTCTGCCTGGACTCCACATTCTACTCAGGAATCCAAACTAATTAAGCAACATTGCTACTTTTTGTCGTGCAGCAACGAGACAAACGCAGGCCTGTGACCCATTTAGGGTCGCAGCTCATAGACGGAGAACGTAGGTATTGGAGAGACGCTTTTTCCAGTGGTTTTGGGTGAAGTGGTGGTCAGGGAAGCACATGTCAAACAAGGGAAGCACAAGAGTCAAACAAACACTGGTGGTTACTGGTCCACTGTCCAAGTTCAGCCCAGAGGAACGAACACACACGCACCTCCACGCACACACACACACACACACCTTTTCCATTTCACAGAAACACAACTTTGACGCACAGAGCCGCACAAACTCTCATTTCTCCCCTTCCTTTCAAATCCCACGCTTGCACGTGTGCGTGCACGCAGACGCAGCAGAGCTCATTTGCTGCTTCCTTCGGCACCGGTGCGGTTTGTCGAGGAGACTCGGCGAGGTTTGGAAATTGATCATTGCTGTCATGGTAAACACACACTCTCGGCTCTGGGTATCTCCCATTCACATGCGTTTTACAGACTTCGTTTCTGCATATTTTAACATTATTACGCAGATTATAGTGGAGAGGGACACGAGTGGTGAGAGAGAGAGATTTTTATCAGATTATTGTGCAATGGGCAGAGTTTCGAAACCGCAGCTTTATAAGCGTGCGGTGTGGAGCCCGTGGAGCCACGCGGACCTCCCTATCTAATAGCTTTTTAATGAAAAGTTTCGCAACCTTATAAAAATTTTGGATATTTGCACGCATTTGGAGATTCGGTCAGTTTTGCGACGTGTTATGAGGTCAAAGTCTGCCTACTGTCTGGAATTGCATTTCAGACGGGCGACATAGGCCATTAGGACTCTCTGTCAGGAAGCCATTAGATCTAATGGGACCTCCACGGTTTTCAGGGGAGGTAACTTACACCATCCAGCACTATCTATTAGCCCAGAAGAGAGACGAGATGTTTTCCAGTGACCCCGGGTCCCATAAAACCTAGTTTAAACTGGTCACATGTAGCCTAGCTGCACAGTGAAAAACCTGAGTGTCAATTTAACTCGGAGAGTGTACAAATGGACCCAAAAGGATCCATTTTTACACTCTCAGAGATAAATTAACACTCAGGAAGTGAAATGAACACTCAGGATTTTACTGTGTGAGAGCAGTAGGTAGTGTTATTGCATTTCTGACGGGCGACATAGGCCATTAAGTCTTTCTGTCAGGAAGCCGTTAGATCTAATAGGACCCCCACGGTTTTCAGGGGAGGTAACTTACTCCTTTCCAGCACTATCTATTAGTCCAGAAAAGAGATGAGATGTTTTCCAGTGACCCAGGTGCCATATAACCTAGTTTAAACTGGTCAGATGCAGCCTAGCTGAGAGCAGTAGGTAGTGCTATGCCTTGTTGTACTCAATGGCACTGTAAGTAAATATCTCCTATAAATTTGTCTTTCCCCTCCCATCTGTTTGTCTGAAATAGCGTGGCCATCAGTCACTGGAAATGATGTTGTTGAAAAAGCGCCATATGTTCAGACAGGCATATGGAACTGCTTATTGCTCCAGTCCGTGGGTACAGTAACCCAATCCATGTATACAAGCTGAACCCATGTTCCCTTTATAAAGCCTGCCATAGCCTGGCACTCTTGACTTTAATAAAATGATGTGTTTACATATCGCTTAAGGCCCAGGGCTCTGTTTCTGCCGGCTCGTACAAATTCCCTTTTTTGTTTTGTTTTTTCAATTTTTTTCAATTTTTTTTTATCAAAAGTTGAGGCTCAAGTTGAGTGAATCAATGTTCGTTTCAGTCCCCTGGCCCCAGCTGCTTAGCACATCATGATTCCCCTCAAACTCCACTCCCAAACCACAAATTTAAATATTTGCGGCAGTGTAATTGCCAGTGTGGTTGACAGGCTTTAACGTTTACTGTACTTTGAAATGTTTGACTCGTTTCACAGACAATTAGGTTTGCCTTTGGATCTTTTGCTATTTAGGCGAGCAAGACCGTGCCCTAGTGAAAAAACCTTCGGTTTATCCTGGTGGGCAAGCAGTAATAAATGGATGGTTTGGCCGGTGCACTGCGGCTGAGGGAGGAGGTTGACACGCGCTCATTAGTCACTCAGAGCACCTTGACTTTTCAGTGTGTGGGTAGCGCTGGGTACTAAAATATGGGAAATAGTCACTTAATACTTACTGAATTTACTGTATGCTAGCCGGGTGCAGAGTCAGCACCACCACAGTGATGTACTGACGGAGTTAGACCGGCACCTGACCAGTACAGAGGATATGCACACACCCGTCTTAAAAAAGAAAGAAACTGTGAAATAAGTTCAGATGCAGTGTTTGGGGGGGGGATCCACCCCCCCCCCCAATTGTACTTGGCCAGTTGCCCCACTCTTCCGAGCCGTACCAGTCGCCGTTCCACCCACTCTGCCAATCCGCGGAGGTTCTGCAGACTACCACATGCCTCCTCCGATACATGTGGAGTCGCCAGCTGCTTCTTTTCACCTGACAGTGAAGAGTTTCACCGGGTGGACGGTAGTGCATGGGAGGATCACGCTATTCCCCCCAGCCCGAACAGGTGCCCCGACCAAGCAGAGGAGGCGCTAGTGCAGCGACCAGGATACATAACCACATCCGGCTTCCCACCCTCAAGACACGCCCAATTGTGCCTGTAGGGACGCTCAACCAAGCCAGAGCTAACGCGGGGATTTGAACCGGCGATCCCCGTGTTGGTAGGCGACAGAATAGACCGCTACGCTACCCGGACACCCAATGGTAATACATTTATAAGTGCAGAATAGGGAGACATATGACCTGTGTTGAAGCCCCAGTACTGCGTTGTCAGTTTCTCTGCTGAAGTGCCTTAGAGCAGCGTTTCTCAAACCTCTCCTGGAGGACCACTTGTCCTGCGTGTTTTAGATCTCTCCCTGCTCCAACACAGCTGATTCAAATGATCAACTCGCTATGAGCTCCCGAAGCTGCCGAATAACAAAACTGATCATTTAGATCAGCTGTGTTTGGAGCAGGGAGAGATCTAAAACATGCAGGACAAGTGGTCCTCCAGGAGAGGTTTGAGAAACGCTGCCTCAGAGCAGTCCCTGCCTTTTCCATGAGACTTAATCTGTATCTGACCCTGTAGTCAGGTCATCCTGTGGCAAAGTGAAACAACGTTTTTTACATAAGCTCAATGCGTTGACACGTAAAAGCGTATTGCTATCCATAGTAGATAGTGGATTCATAGACTCATGGGCGACACGGTGGCCCAGTGGTTAGCGCTGTCGCCTCACAGCAAGAAGGTCTCGGGTTCGAACCCCGGTGGAGTTTGTATATTCACCCCGTGTCTGCGGTGGGTTTTCTCCGGGTGCTCCGGTTTCCTCCCACCATCAAAGAGACATGCATGTTGGGGTCAGTACTCCTGCCTGAGCCCCTGACCGAGGCGTGGCAAGACGAAGTGGAGTTGGTCCCCGGGCGCTTTACGGCGGCTGCCCACTGCTCCCAGCTACACAGCTAGGATGGCTTAAATGCAGAGCATGAATTTCCCCACGCGGATTAACAAAGCATATCAAAATAAAATTATAAAAAAAAAATCAAAATATTATGAGGCTGATGGTTTAATTAAAGGGTTTTATGTTGGTGTCGTTATTAAATCCTGGCAATGCTAAAATACCAGCAAATTTGCCTCACTGTTGCACAAGCTGTTCTCTTGGCTGAGGGGCTATGCTACGTGTTCTCCCCTCATTCTGTGTATGCAGAAATCACTTAATTGTCCAGCCTGCACTGCACTGTGTGGATTAGGCATTTGATACAGAAGGATTTGGGTGGAAAAACCAACTCATTTAGCGCTGAAAAAGAGGAAAACGTTACATCAACACCCTTATTATGCTTTGTGCCATTTATTTTGCTGGACTGTACCTCATGTTTAATGTCTCACGCCAGAATTGTAATAGACATTACTCTCTAAATCCGCAGCCTCAACCCTCCCAGTGTGCTTTCACACGAAGCGTCACATTATCATAGTGCGCCGCCCGATCTGTATTTTCCCAGACGGTGTGAAAGTCAGAAAACGCCTCGCTTGTTCGTGGCACCTCGCCCTCATAAACAGCTATTTTACAACTGTTTGGTGGAGTCGCTGACATGAGTACACACGTGTCACGCGGTGCTGCTAGAGGCCAGACCTACCACGCAGCGAGCAGGGCGCGAGGCGCTAAACCGCCGATCCTGCTTTTAATCCTGGATCCAAGCTTTATTTTACTGAACATGCACAGGTGTTAATTTTATTGTGTTTATTTTTTTTCAAGTTTCCTCGCCTCCAAGTTGATGAAGATTACCCGTTTTGCGACCACTTCCTGAATACTCGCTGTTGTTGGACGACTTCTTCCTCAAGGGATTGAATTTGCCGAAGGAGCAGGAGCTTCGGCACACCTTTGTCAATCTGGCGTATTACATTTTCAAATCCAATCAGATCAAATGTGTTTATTTTGAACATGCAAAATAAAAGTAAAAAAGACCAAACATAAAAAAAGTGATAAAAGTAAAACCAGAAGAATGCAACAAAACAATTCTCAATAGAAAATCCAACAAATATTATATGTTTGAAAAGAAAGAAAAATGTTCAGATTTTAAGCTATTTAAATAAAAGAATAAGTTGTTTATTTGTTTGTTTTTTTTTAATTTACATCTCCTAAATGTATTTTAGATCAAATATTATTTGCATTTACTCCCTGTCATGGCTCCACGTTATTGTGTTATTTTCATTTGGATAGTGATAGCAAAACTTCGAAAGGAATAAAATAAAGCTTCATTCATGTATAAATGTTTTGACATTTGAATCAAACAATTGTTAAAAATATTCACTATAATTAGAACGACCCTTCACATTTTAGAGCTGTCTCTCCTGAGCCCGTCTTTGCGTTTATAATGTACACAAACTATAATAATAATAATAATAATAAATAAAATAATAATAATTTCGTGTATGTCTAAAATATAGAAAAATACTAAATACACAAAACCAAAATACACTCAACACAAAAAAAAAATCTAGAAAAGTGTGAAAACATAGTGTGTGTACTCGTCACTTGGTCGTTTCTTATTTCATAGGGCCTTACTTGGCCTTGGGGTTTGTGGGATGTTAAAGAAGGTCAGCCGGTCGTTTTGTGTGTTAAAATGACAGCCTGGATGAATGGCGGGACATTAGTCTGTCTTTGGGTCAGTGAGTAAATTTTTCCTTAACATGTACATTTGTCAGCACTTAGGGGCTCAGAAACATTAAAGCTCTGCAGCGACTGAGGCGCGTCTCACACAGCCCACGTGTCTCCCTCTGTTCGGGCACTGGAGGCTTGTCACAACAGCTTGTTGTGATTTATTGAAGGGAATGAACTTGGCTGAACTCCTTACCCTTGACCCCAGTCAAACCCTGCAGTATTTCCCCGTGCACCTGGAACGGACGCTTTATGTGCCCGCCCGGGGGCCAAACTTTCATTTGGACCGCAAATACCTTACTCCTATATGAAAGGGAGAAGGGGAAGGAAAATTATACGTCCAGCGAGCAGCAGATGCAGTGGGACTATTGATGAGTCTGAGTAGGAATTGTTTTGAAGGAGCTGTCCCTTTTCATTTTGGGGCTGCAGCCATAAAGGAGAGCACACACACTGCCCAGGGGGGGATGGAGATATGGACAGACAGAGGAAAACATGACTTTGGGCAAATTACACCCCCCCCCTTTTCCTTCTATGGAGTTATTGAATACTTTTTTTGTTTTGTTAGGGTGGAGACGTGTCTGGTTCCCTATATGAACGACCCTCTGTTGTTTGCCAAACACATGCGTAGTCTGTATAGCCTAGCATAAGCGGAGCATGTGCACGAGTTGGTGGAGGTATGTAGTAATGCTCGTTTGAGTTTTTATACACAAATACTGTTTGGACTATTGTATAATATTGGAATAGCAGATTGGTGAAAATGTCGATTTCCATTCTGGCTCAACTTACTCAAATCTAAATATACAAAAGTAACTACAGGTATGGAGTGGGAAAAATTGCAAAATATTTTCAGTTTTGGAGAAGGCTGCTTTAAGATAATTTGGTGGACCTAGATGTACAATTGGCCTTGTTTTGTTTTGTAGCAGCATAGTTTACAAGGTGGCAGGAGGCTTTCTGGGATCGAAGCCCACAGTTTCCCCCTCCACACACCCTGGCTAGCTGGTTACATGAAGAGGTGAGATGGAGAACAATACAAAAAGGTGAATCCCTGTAAAAAAATTTCAGTCCCTTCGGATCTGCTCCCAGATTGAACCCAGACTCATATCATAAACCGAGATGATGCACACTTTAGACAGGGTGGCTGAATGACTGCAAGTCCTCTTACAGACTGCTCAAACTAAGCAGGCTCAAAGTTACACCCCAAGCCACATACTATAGATAGCAGCGCACTATACTGATTTGCTCTTCAGTTTTCTTTTGCTCCATTTGTCATATGGTACCAGGTTTAGGAGGGAGACAGAGTCAGCAGACACAATAAAACAGGTTCTGTCTGGATTCAGTCCTTGGCCAACACGGTTACGTTTGGCTGCAGAGGTGGGGGTCTTAACCGCTAAACCATTTCTGACTAGATTGTAGCCAAGCGTAACATTTTCATGCCAACGTTTAGTGTTTTATAACTGTTTATTTGCACAGTAAGTATAAACAGAAATAGCAACACTAATAAGAAACATCCAATGGTGTGCAAGTGGAAAAATAGTGGGTTGAGGTCAGAAAACCTCATTAAGTTGGACACAGTCATTATTATCAAAGAGAAACAGCGAAGAAGAAAACACAAGTTATTGAGCAATTGATAAGAAAAATGCCCTTTTCTTCCCTTAATTTCTATGTTTTGTATCACCCTTCCCCCTTTTTGCCCCCCCCCCTTTTTTGAGGTTTACCATGGGTTTATTTTGCTCTCACACAAGTTCTACTTTTGTTGGTTTTACAAAATATGGGCCTAGTATGTTTTGATATTGCATATATAAACCTTTATTTCTGTCACCACTTTATGAATCTGATTGTAAACAGCAGCCACTGACACAGAACAAACTTCTGAATATTTATTTTTATACTTTTACCATAGTTCGTTTATGCGAGGCAAACTGGATGTCAGGTGCGTAGGTGTCCCCCCCCCCCTCTTAAAACGCCTTATAAAACCTCCTTGTGCTCGCTTGTTGTAGGAAGAATATTCCTCTCAACTGTGTTTATACGTAAAATGAGACATTCCACAGCAAGGATTTTGACTTTCAAATCTGGCAGTACTGTAGTTCACTTTGCTGAACCAGCTCTTTTACACATCACTTTTTGTGTTGACCCTTCATTTATATAACCGCTGTAAACGAGGGTTCAAATACGATCAGTTCTCACTGCAAAGTTACACTAACAGAGGAGAGAACGAGAAGAGAGATGAAGAGAAGAGAGAGAGATAATTTTAATTTTAAATCAAGTCTTCATTTAACAAGAAACACTTTAACATGACATCTTTTTAACAATAAGACCAGTCACTCCTTCACATTAACCTGTCTAATAAAAACTTCATTTTCATCACAGATTAAAAATCATCCTGATCATCATTAAAACAAATTACAACAAAAATTCATTCAAAAACCCCAAAAAAGACTCAGATAATCAGAACCAAAGAATTTTCTCAGACTGAAGACAGCACACCCTGCACACCCGAAGTGTTCCCAAAAACCTGTGTTTCTTGTCAGCTTGTAAAAACCAAACTCCACTCCGAGCCGAGCTGCCAGCAGCCCAGTCAGCATCAGAACCACATCTTCTGACCCCTTGCCCCTCACACGGTTTTTTCTTGTTTTCCACATAGCTAATTTGGCTAGTGTTGAAATGAAATTCAATAATGTGTGTACAGATTTTTTTCTTTGCAGAGTAGTGTGGACCATAGATAAAAAGACAAAAAGAAAACCTTTCTCTGAGCTCTGAAACCATGTCTGTAGTAGGCTGAATAGTCTGACCAGTCTGGAACACTGGATAAACAGTTGGTATATTGTTTCTGTCTGCAAGCAGAAAGGACAGCCTTCCCCAGTCCAGGATTGAGATGCACCAGATACCTGTTTGTATCTATGGCCCCATGTAAAATCCTACACTGGAAGTCACCTGCCCGTTTGTTAATGGGAGGTTTGTACAGGGGCCGCCAACAGCCCTTCTGGGACGATCCCACACCAAAAAACTCAGTCCACCTCGACATCTTCACCCCTGCCAGGGAGCATAAGTTTGAAACCTTCAGACTGATATAATAGGCTGTTTTTTCTCCTAGAGTCTCAAAGTCTCACAACTCTAGGGTCTTTAGAGACAGCAGGATATCCTCCTTATCTTTCCACTGTCCCACAGCAGCAGAGACAGCCAGGGAAGGAACGACATACTCATGTTCAACATCCCATTGGTCAGATAGAGTATGATCTTCAGCAAACGCTCTGAGGGCTTCTGGCAGGGAAACACAGACCTCCTCCACCAGCCTGAGCTAGATGGGAGATGGATGTCTTCATGAGATGACCCAGCTTAACACAGCCAGCCTTTCTCAGTCTTGATCTCAGGCTAACAGAAGACAAAACCTGAGAGGTTATGAAACTGTTTCCAAACAAGGGCTCCTCAAAGAGCCACATCCCTGGTGTCATTACAGCTTTCCGACGATGGAATGTTAAAACCTGTTACACCTGTAAGACAGACTGGTAAAAAGGTGTCAGACCAGTTAAATCCATGGACTGGGGCCCTCCTTAGCAGCAAACAGACAGTATCTGTCCATGGCAGGCCAAAACTGTAAAGCAGTCTCTGAGCTGTCAGCAGCCTGAAGGCTGTGATCCGTGATTCGCTGTCTACCAGGCCTTGTCCTCCCTCCTGTACCAGCAGGTACAGTATTGCTGATCTCAGCCAGTGCTGCCCTGACCAGAAGAAACCCATAATTACCCCCTGAATTCCTTCTATCAGGCCCCTTGGTGGAGGTAAGACTATCAGTTTGTGCCAAAAGGTCGAGACAACCAAGATATTGATAATCAGGACCCTTCCCCTGTAGGAAAGCTGATGTAGCAGCCATTTCCATTTAGACAGTATGGCACACACTCTCTCCAGAGCACCATCCCAGTTCTTCCTCTGAAACTGCTCTGTTCCCAGAAAGGCACCCAAAGTTTTCATGCCCTGCTTTCCCCATCTGAGGTTTCCTGGTAACTTTGGCCTGTCCTTGTCTGCCCACTACCCAACCTGCAGAGCTTCACTTTTCCCCCAAATCACTTTTGCTGAAGACGCCCTTTCATACATGTCCCAACTACTATCCAGGAACCCCACATCTCTCTGGTTTCTGACAAACAGTAATGTCATCAGCATAAGCTAACACCACCAGCGAGGGGCACTGGCGCAACCCTTGGTAGCAAAAGTCCCGGTAGTCTGGATCTTAATCTATTCAGAAGAGGCTCAATAGCTAAAGAGTATAGCTGTGCAGAGATAGGACATCCTTGTCTAATGCCTCTCTGAACCTGTAGTGGACAATTGGCACACAACCCACTTTTCACCAAACAGAAAGCTTTCTTATGCAACAAACCCAGCAGTGACACAACACCATCTCCAAAACCAAAAGCTCTTAAAGTGGAAAAAAGAAAACCATGGTAAACCCTATCAAACGCTTTCTCCTGATCTAGTGATATAATTCCAAGATCAAAATTCTACAGTTTACAAATGTCAAATACATCTGTCATGAAAAAAAATATTGTCCATAATAGATCTGTCTGTTACAGAGTATGACTGGTCTCTGTGGATTATTAATTCCAGAAAGTTTTTAATCCTAATGGCAAGCACTTTTGAAAGAGGTTTGTAGTCTGTACATGACAAAGCCACTGGTCTCCAGTTCTTAAGTAAAGCAAAATCTCCTTTTTTGGGGGGGTAAAAGTGAAAGAACTGCATGCTGACAGGATGTCGGTAACAGGCCAGGCTGAGAAAACTCCTGCAGCACCTCCCACAGGTCGGCTCCCAAACACTTCCAAAAGTGCTTATGAAAGCCTGCAGGCAGTCCGTTCAGTCTAGGAGCTCGACCAGAAGCCCTCTGACCTACAGCAGCAGTGAGCTCCTCCAGGGAGATACAATTACTTTCTGCAAAGTCAACATGCTTTTAATAAATCTTCCTGTATCTGGAAAATACTTACACAGATTTTCCAAAGGTGTCGTCTAAGAAACAATTCATGTCCTCTAGCGTGTACAGATCTCCACTGTGTGACTGTGAGTCTGTAACAGAGATACAGTCAGATTCAGTGTCATGCCCTATTTCCTCCACCTTATCCTCACCAGCAATACTCGCCGTAACGCACGACTCGCCCTTTCTCTCCTTTGCACCACCAGCCTGACTTTGATCAGGTCCAGCTGCTGGCCCTTTTCTGCTACTTTCTCGTGCTGCCGGTGTTTCCTCTTGTCCTTTCCTTTCTTCTGTTGTGACACTTGGGACAGCCGAGCTGACATCAATTACATTCTCAGCCCGCTGTTATCCTGCCGGATTATCTGCCTGTCCGCTGGATCCCTCTCCTACCTCAGGCTCAGTTGGCAGGGCGACACCCCCCCCCCGCAGAGCAACGACATCTGCTGGCTCCTCATCCGGAGGAGCACTGGTGTTAGTGCGCTCCTTGGCCTGCCTGGCCCCCGGCTCGGGGTGCCCTTCGGTCAGCCTGTGAGGGGGCGAGCATTCTGCTTGTGCCCCACATCCCCACACTCGGAGCTTTAATGCTGTCTGTGCTGGCGTACACCATGTCATGTCCCTCCCCATGTTTCACTCTGAAGGAAAACACCAGCGTCTGTGATGGACAATTCAGAAATATGAACACCTGTTTCAGGAGGATTTGGACATGTTTCATTTAATAGCTCTTACAGCCTAACCCCAGAGTCCTCAAACTGCTCACCAGCTTCCCAGAGCGCTGCAGCTCCCGCTCCAACACCTCATTGGGAATGAACGGAAGAAGACCGGAGACGGTGACCCAGGTGGAAGGCACGGCGAGTGGGGATACCTGCAGATAGACGCCATTCAGAGAGACGCTGCTCACTATTAACTCAGCCACAAAACGCCCCCCTTTCAGGAAAACAATCACACTTTTATTCATCCCGTAGGCATAGGACAGGTTGGCATGCCCCACACGGTCTCCCACAGCCCGGAGAACCGACTCTATCGGACCAGATGGCTCAGGATGAGCCCCCACTCCACATAGGATAGAGAGAGAATGCATCTCCAAGGACGCCATCTCTCTCACACAGAAAAAAAAAACTACGACAAAAACAGACTACAGCAAACATAGCTCACAACCAATCAACAAACTGAATCTGAAACCATCAGCCCTAAAGACAAAATACCTACTATCCAATGGACAAATAAATCAAACTTACTAACAGCGGGTCGCTGTCACCAAACACACTCACCCACACACAGACTCCCAGCATGCAGAGAGAGAGAGCGAGAGAGAGAGAGAGAGAGAGAGAGAGAGAGAGAGAGAGAGAGAGAGAGAGAGAGAGAGAGAGAGAGGGAGGGGAAAAAGTGCAGACTTGTAGGCTGATGTATGTAATCCTTTACACAGTTGCAAAGTGCTGTGTGCCACCACAAGCGTCTCAGTGTGGGTTCGGGTAACAGCGTCGCTCCTGAGCCACTTATGCTCTTCTTTATTTCCTTTGTCCGGAGCATAAATTCAGCGTTTTCAAAGACGCCTTTAATCCTTCGGAGGCGGCGACCGTCTCAAACCTGACCCTGTCAGACTTTTCATCGAGCAGAAGACCTACCTGTTTTCAACACCTTTTATAGCAAACACAGCAAAACATTAGGCGGTTCACAGAAAGGCCCTGTGTGACACCAAGTTGGTGAAATGTTTTGTTGTTCAGTGATCCATCTTTTTGATTTCCCCGAGCGCACGTAAAACTGCAGCAAATTATTCGCCGTGGTTTAACTTGACTTGTCAAGTTTGTGCTGCAATCTAAACAGTTCCCCTCTTTTATGTCTCGCCTGCAGCGCTGCACCGAGTACCATGTGGTAAAGCAGAAGAGCTGTTAAAATAAGTGTCAAAAGGAGTTTGTTTGGGGGCGTCTGGGTAGTGTATCAATCAATCAATCAGTCAATCAGTCAATCAATCAGATTATATTTGTATAGCACTTTTCATACAAACAAATGTAACACAAAGTGCTTCACTCAATAAAACAATAAAATACCCCCCCCCACAAAAAAGTAATAAAAGTACAGGCAATTTTTTATGAAAGTACAGACAAGTTTTAAACTGAGTTAGTAAAATAAATAAAAGTGCCATAAACACTGATTAATTAAAAGTAACAACAGAGCAGAATATATAAAAATAGCAAAATATATAAAACACACACACACACATACTATGAATTTAGCTGTAAGCTGTTTTAAAAAGTAAGGTTTTTAACCTGCTTTTAAATATGTCCAGTGTGGGGGCCTCTCTCAGGTCCTCAGGCAGGGCGTTCCATGTACTTGGGGCGTAAATAGAAAATGCAGCTTCCCCTGCTCCACACCTAGCATGAGGGATGGTTGAAAGACCACTGCCATTAGCATGTAGCGATATATTTCATTGCCTACCAACATGGGAATCACCGGTTCGAATCCTCGTTTTACCTCCGGCTTGGTCGGGCGTCCTTACAGACACAATTGGCCATGTCTGCGGGTGTGAAGCCGGATGTGGGTATGTGTCCCGGTCGTTACACTAGCGCCTCCTCGGGGGCGCCTGTTCGGGGGGTGGGGGGGACTGGGGAGAATAGCGTGATCCTCCCACGCGCTACGTCCCCCTGGTGAAACTCCTCACTGTCAGGTGAAAAGAAGCGGCTGGCGACTCCACATGTATTGGAGGAGGCACGTGGTAGTCTGCAGCCCTCCCCGGATCGGCAGAGGGGGTGGAGCAGCGAATGGGACGGCTCGGAAGAGTGGGGTAATTGGCCGAGTACAATTGGGGAGAAAAAGGGGGAAACCCCCCCCCTCCCTAAAAAAAGGAGTTTGTTTTGGTCAGCGGGGGGGGGGGGTCCTCTTTCTTGGTCACATGATTTGTGTAGTTTTCAGGGTGTCATAGAAGTGTAGCATGCTTGCTTCTGTTTCCCAAATGAACAAACTACAAATTGTACGTCAAGCCCACACCATGTATGAATCAGAGCTGAATCAAAGCAGGAGTTTTTGGCTTTTAGCAGATTTGGATTTCCAGAGGGGCACATTCTGTGTTTTAATCAGAGGCAGAGGAACATGGAGCGCGTCCAGTGTGAATACACCCTTCAGAGGCAAATTATGCGAGAGGTTTTCAACATGCAGGTATTGATGAAAAATGGAAACGGGTTAAAATGTTGTGCCAAGGTTAGAAGCCAGGGTAAGTCCTGCCCAGGTCTCCGGTGTGCTCGCGTAGACTTTACATGGGCACCTTGTCAAGACGCCGTCTACCAAGTCTTGACAGCGAAGCGTTTTAGGACTAACTCGAGCCTTTGCAGAGGGTTTTTTTTTTTTTTTAACCAGGATGCTGTTATCCTCTGTTATCACCGTCTGGCATCTGACGACTTAACATTCTTCTGTTGTTTGGCATACCTTTTCTCTTCATCCTTTTACCTGTCTGTTTTTTTCATTACCACATCTGATCCAGCACCCGAGATCGCTGATCAATCTGACTGCTGGGAATCTGCCTCGAGTTTCCTGTTTTTGTGCGTTTATTGTTCCTCTGCTTGTCTGCCTGCCTTGCTTTCTTTCGTCTTTCTGCCATCTTTCCGTCTCTATCAGATGATGATTACGGTCGGTTTCACAATAAAGCGGTGATGCGGTGACCTACGGAGCATAGTCCATTTCTACTACGCCCGAGAGAAACTGAAAGACGGCCGCGCGCTGGCGGATCAGGTGTTAGCGTTCTTTGACGCGCTTTTGGGGGGGGAAAAAAGGCCTGTTTTGTGTATTTGGGGCTTAATATGCGTCTTGCTGTTTGTTCCCTTGTATATCAGGCTGATGTGATTCAGTGCGGTCTTCTTTGAAATCCATGGGGCCGTGTCACCGTCTGTCTTCTATCACAGCGATCTCGCTTTCATCCACATCCAGGACCGGATCTGAATGGAGGGGAAACGTGAGGCAGCCGCCTCATCTGGACAACCTCTTAATTATTGTACCCTTTGTTGAAGATACACTTTTTTTTAGAATTTTCTCCCCTTTTCCTCCCCAATTGTCCAATTACCCCACTCTTCCGAGCCGTCCCGGTCGCTGTTCCACCCCCTCTGTCGATCCGGGGAGGGCTGCAGACTACCAAGTACCTCCTCCGATACATGTGGAGTCGCCAGCCGCTTCTTTTCACCTGATAGTGGGGAGTTTCGCCAGGGGGACGTAGCGCATGGATCACGCTATTCCCCCCCTCAGTTACCCCTCCCCTGTGAACAGGCGCCCACCAGAGGAGGCGCTAGAGCAGCGACTAGTACACATACCCACATCCGGGTTCCCACCCGCAGACATGGCCAATTGTTGTCTGTTGCGACGCCCGACCAAGCCGGGGGTAACACAGGGATTCGAACCAGCGATCTCCATGTTGGTGGGCAACGGAATAGACCGCTATGCGACCCGGACGCCCGAAGATACACTTTTAAGACAGACAACTTATTTCCTCGCCATCCTCCTTTTTTAAACGTGTCCTGAATCTCTTGAGTGTCAGTGTGGAGTATTCACACATGTTTCTGTTGGCAGCCTGCTTTATGTTTGTCAGAGGTCCAGTGTTTGGTCAATGGTCCGGTCTGTCAGTGGCCTTCGTACGTCTGATATTTTTCACCCACATTTTTCCATCAAATTTAAACAAGTGAAGAAAAATAAACAGGGAGTGAACCTACCTGCCACATTTAATCTGAAATGTTTGAATTTTGGCTTCTTGTTTGGAGCAGCAAAGCCTCTGAGCACGGGGCCGGCTCCAGGTTTTGGATTTCCTCTTTTAAATCAAACAAATTACTGTCAATTGAACAGCGCTTAATAAAAGGGTCTTTATGTGGTTTGCAGTTTGGTTTGGTGTCACCTTAATGTCTTCAGTTCTTGTATGTGCCCTGAGAGGAGAAAACAGAGCACCTGTTCCGTGATCTCTCTCTGCTGGTAGTTATTGAATAAACCTACGTTATGAAGTGATAGAGACAAGTGGAAAAAGTGGACCGTTAAGCAGCGAAACTTCAGGTTCACTACTGAGGGGAGAGTGCAGATGTTTTGAGTACTTGTCTTTCGTCGTCACATCTGACTGGGAACAGATTTTGCGGGAAAAGTGAACGGGGCTTGGTTTGATCAAGAGACCACTTTGTCGAGGACTGGGTTCAGAAATTAGATTTTGAACATTTTCACTGACCTCGTTCTAATTTTTGCAGGAAATTATGACATCAGCTTCTCTGATCAGGCCCGTACAGTAGGTCATTAATGACCGCGCGGCAGAAACACTAAAACAGCAAGTCGACGTTTGGCTTGGCCCGGGTTGTGTTTTCACCCGTTAACTCGCTCTAGGATTGGCTCTACGTCAGTCCACATGGGTTTTTTTTTCTCCTTCTTCTTCTTTTTTATATGTCGTAATACTGACATAAGACGACAAGAGGGTATGTGGTTAGTATTCTTTTTGGGGTTTATTTTTGTGTCTACCCTACCTTATCAGATAAAATATGGCGGGGTGATAGCCAGAAAGATGACAGGGATGTGGGATGATGTGAGATAGGTTCTGGACTGGCTGTAAAGCTTCAGAGATTTTCATAAACTTGTTTTTTTTTGTTAGCATGATCCAGACTTGGACCTAGGTGTGAATGTGTCGGCCCTGTGATGGACTGGCAGCCTCCGGGGGGGGGGGTCTCCCCCTGCCGCCCAATGACTGCTGGGGATAGGCTCCAGCATCCCCGCGACCCCAATTGGGATAAGCGGCTTGCATAATGGATGGATGGATGGATCCAGACCGATTTAGCCGCCTGTTGTGTATATTGTGCAACAAGCAGAGGTCATTTTGGCCGTGAGCTTACTCGCTAAGATCATTATAATGAGCCCGTCTTACTATAAGGGCTTATAAACAAAACAGTAACATAAACAATTTGTCAGCAGCCTGTCAGTGACTTGGACATCCATCTCAAGTGTGTTTGCTTTGATAGTCCAGTCCGTTAAATCCAGTGACAGTAAACTTTGCAGCTCGGAAAGATGATTATACTTCAGCAGTTAATCAAGACTCTACTGTCTTCACGCCAGCATTTGGTATACTGCAAGTGATGAATCTTTCTCTGGAAAATAAACAATTACATTTTCACTGTTGTCCTATACAGAGAGGTTGTAGGCAGAACAAAATCCAACCCAACTTCAACACCCATATTGGCCCGTTACACAGCATAGTTAAACCCTCATCACTGTGTTCCTCTTCTTCGCTGTGTCTGTGGTCCTCTTTGAGGCGCACTGAAAAGAAATACATTAAAATAATAACGTCAGACTGAACATCTCGATAAAGTACACTAAGTCTTGAATCTTTTTTTTCGAGACTATTTTACCATGGATATTCTTGCTATTGATGTAAAGTAGTGCAGGCCGTATACTCGATATGCGGAGGAAATCAAGATGCTACATATATTTATTATCATGTGTAATCGTATAGTCACATTTGGGGAAAGCTGATTTCATTCAGTTTCCTGTTCTTTTCAAACAAATTGCAGCCCTCTGAAAATAAACGAGGTTTCAGATTTAACGCTGGGAGCAGTTGGCAGTCCCTCAAGGAGGTAAAACACTGTGATTTGACCATGGTTGAAAAATAGTGCTATTGGACCCAAACCGTGGTTGTCAGATACTTGATTCGTGTGTTAATATGGAGCTGACAGTGTTTAAACACACCGAGACGTCTGTGTGATCTTGATGCCAGTGGATAGACCGGTAGTTTTACTGCTATGTTTTTGACGTTACTGTCACCATTGTGGATGGCAGCTACTGCCTGACTGTTGAAAATAGGAGTTTTACTGCACTGCTAGCAGGTCATTAAGTGCAAACAAGGGTTTTCTGTTATGGCTTTTGGCTGAAGACTAGCTCTGATGCCCTTGAAACGCCCTAGAAATGTAAAATCCTGAAGCAGCACTTAACTTGATTCAGTTTGGACGATGACGCCAGATACTTGGATTCTGGACTCTACGTTTATGAGTGTGTGAATGCAGTACATATCCTCAGCACTATCGTGTCAAGTCGTCATATAAGAATGGAAGACCCGGGGCATCCGGGTAGCGTGGCGGTCTATTCCGTTGCCTACCGACGCGGGGATCGCTGGATCGAATCCCCGTGTTACCTCCGGCTTGGTCGGGCGTCCCGACAGAAAAAAATGGCCTGTTGTCTGCGGGTGGGATGCCGGATGTGGGTATGCGTCCTGGTCGCTGCACTAGCGTCTCCTCTGGTCGGTCGGGGCGCCTGTTCGGGCGCGCTACGTCCTCCTGGCGAAATCCCCACTGTCAGGTGAAAAGAAGCGGCTGGCGACCCCACCATGTATCGGAGGAGACACGTGGTAGTCTGCAGAGGGGGTGGAGCAGCGACCGGGACAGCTCGGCAGAGTGGGGTAATTGGCCGGACACAATTGGGGAGAAAAGGGGAGAGAAAAGAAAATGAATGGAAAACCTGTAAAATGAGTCATTTTTTGCAGCAATTTCAACACAGCAAAACACATTTTATAGCCTGCGTTGCTTAGGTAAAAAAATACAGCTTCCAGGAAGTAACAACTAAAACCGCCGGGGGCTTAAGAAAGTTCCAGACACCTCATTGTCACATTCTTCAATACAAGGCTTCGTTCAGCGGTAAGTGGCGGTGATTATGGGCTGTGCAGGCAGGCGGACTCGCGAGGAACATGAGTCCATGAACTGCTACAGCAGGCCGTGGAGGCCAGGGTGGCTTCAGCGCTGCTGCCTATAGCGTTTGTTTATCCAGCATGCTGTAATGTTATGAGAACTGCCGCTTGGACCCCGGTTACAAGTTGTAATGTAAATACTGCTGTGTATGGGAAAGGAATGTTATTTAAAGCTTACCATATGTACTAATAATTTGAGTGACTGATTGGGAGACTAAAGGCTTCTTAAAGGTTTGCCCACAACATTGGCTGGTGCGCCGTAGCGTGTTGGTGTGACTGAGTGATGGCAGATGTGTGGAGAGTTGTTTTTTTTTTTTCAATTAAAAAAAGACGTGTGGTTAAAAAAAATTAAGCACAAAATTATTTCAACCAGCTTAATTTGAGATTATTTAAGATTTGTTAATGCCTCAACCACCCCGTTCCACAGTCGTCGGTCTTTGCTTTAAGTGCTTCTTGTCACAAGACACTTTTTCCTGACATGAAGTGGGTTGACTACAACCACAACTACTATATCCACTGAAGAAACTACCTCAGCAACTACAACTACTACAACTCTTATCTACCACTATATGGCTAGTATAGAAAATATGTATCAACACGATAGCAGCAAGATTTCCTGGATTTCAGGACGAGCGCCCAAATGACCAAGGATGTCTTCCTTGCAGGGGTGGGGAGAATAAACACCTTTTTAAACTGCAGTGCATCTTGACTTCCTCTGTTTTCCTACATATTTAATTAGGCCTAATATTATTGTGGAATACTGAGTGTTAATTTAACTCAGAGAGTGTAGAAATGTATCCTTTCGGGTCCATCAAGAGTTAAATTAACACTCAGGAAGTTAAATTAACACTCGGGATTTTACAGCAGAATCTCATGTTAATGCCGTTGTTTCTTCACAGCCTTAACAGAGCTGGTACGAGAAACTCTGGCTTAGCCCAAGGCCAGGATAAACAGGGTTCCTCATGGGAATCAGAGGCGGTCTTCGAAAGCGATATAGATCTGCGTTATGTGAAAGGGACTCCAGTGCTAAAAGTGTTGAAACCTGGAATGAAAGTTAACTAATAACAAACATTTTCAGGCGATTTGACAAGAACTACGCAACATGTCACAGTAACCCCCATGAACCCTATTTACTTAGCATTTACAGAGCATCACCTTATTCATATTTTATTTTAATTTTTATTTTAATTTTTATATTTTATTAGTGATATCTTGTTGATATTTTAATATTTAATTTATATTAAATTTTATTGATATTTAATTTTAATTGATATTTAGTTTTATTTATATTTTATTTTTTAAACGGCTGATCCATTTGTCGCCTTGCTCTTTCATTACTATCAGGCTTTTCATCAGAGACACATGAAATAACACGTCAGCTTTCGAAGGACATAAAAAAGCATTTTAATTTCCATGAATATCGATTGACTGTTCATATAGTTAATAAACATTTTTATTAAAAAAAAGTTTGTACGGATCAGTTTCTATAGCCAGGAAGTGAGCTAACAAGTGAGTCTGTATATCCAAAGTGCTATTCTGCAGCATGAATGCAGGGGACTTGTTGTGAATGAGAGCTTTCACGTCAGTCCGTGGTCTTATCTCCTCCATCTCCCCTCCCTCACTGCTGCTGCTGCTGCTGCAGGGTCGCCAGTTACTGGAAGAGACATATATTTAAAATGTTTTACATTACCGCACATACTTTTGGCCCATTTCATAGGTTCAAAAAGTATGAAATTAACCTAAAAAAAATAAGCTATGGAAAGACATGTTGACAGTCACAGATGTCACGAAGCGAAAGTGTTTCCTAAGCGATGTGTCGAGCTGCTGCTGGCCTGTCTGTGGTTGGTGTTCATATAACTACATGAGGATTAATGCACGAGTACTGGTATGCTTTAATGAGCTTTAACGAGCTTTAATGAGACAGAGCAACTCTGATTTTGACACATTTCAGGTCTGTGGCTTCATAATTGTATGAGCAGTTGCATTCACACAAACTGATAATACACACCCTTTGACTAGTTAATGACTAATGATCTACAGGGGAAACCAGGACACAAATTCACGAACCAATAAAGATGAGCAAGTGTAGACACAAATGAAACCAAATCCCCAACTCTAACTTTACAGAAGCTGATGTTGGTTCATTTCACTGTGATTTTTGGCCCTATTGTCAATTCATTTAGCCAAAATGCAAAGCAATATTAAAATAAACACAAAAAATCCCCATATATATATATATATATATATATATATATATATATATATATATATGTGTGTGTGTGTGTGTGTGTGTGTGTGTGTGTATTACAAGAATTTTATAATCAAATTAACTGATCTAAAATATCCAACAATGAGCCATATAAATTTTGAGGCATGCTATAATTTTCGGTGTATATTTGTACACCATAGACTGTTTTTAATCCCAAAATATTTATTTATCTAACACATAAAACTTAAACGGTAATTTTAGTACAGCATGGCAGCATATAGCAGAAGGATGCTCTCATTATGTTTTCTTCTGGAAAAAAATATTTTTCTGAAAGATGTTTTTATTTCTGGTTGATTTGCAGAGCAAATGGCAGATGAGAGGATCACAATTCATTGGCTGTTATGAGTCATTGAAGTTTTTGTGAAAATCAGAGTCCAGTTTTTTTCTCCAAAATTCTCTCTTGCTATCTGACTGCTCTCCCGTTCGTCTTTCTGAATATCTTCAGGTTTGTTGTTGACTATATCTAAGTGCTACGTGTATATACAACCCTAGCCTTCTGTCCCTTTCTGAGAGAGGAAGTGAAGGAGATATGAGGAGAGAGAGAGAATGTGTCAGGGAGAGAGAGAGAGCGAGTGTCAGAGAGAGAGAGAGTGTCAGAGAGCGAGTGTCATAGAGAGAGGGAGAGAGAGAGAGAGAGAGAGAGAGAGAGAGAGAGAGAGAGAGAGAGAGAGAGAGAGAGAGAGAGAGAGAGAGAGAGAGAGAGAGAAATAGTTGTAAAACTCACCTTACATATTTGAGCCTCTAAGTCGGTTGCCAAATCCTACATAACATGCATGAAGGGCCTAATTTTGGGAAAACTCAAAACTCTTAAACCATAATTTTCTGTTTCTCCTTTCTGCCCTTCGCCGGGGCATCAATCATTTTTAATCAGAGATGTCTGGATTTTGTTTTTGTATGTAATTCCATGAGTTATGAGCAAATGCGCGGCCAGTGGTTTGGTCTTTTTTATATGAAACAGGTCATTGTCTATGCGGACTACCGTGTATAGATGAAATGCTTTAAGTCTTTTACTTTGGTACCTATATTTCAATGTTTCCTGCCGGGGCTTGTCTATATGTCTTTTATATTTTGAGAAAATGGAAAAAACTTGAGAAGGGAACATATTTGCTAGTGTTGTTGGGTCAGTTTATGTAACAGTGCAGGGTTTTGAGAGACCCTGTCACGTGTCCCTTGTGAGTATTTGGTGTGCTCATCTGCAATTTAGGAAACCAATTTCATTGTGGTGTCATTGTGGACAAGTGACGTTCATTAGTACGCATTTCATGAGTTTTTGATGTTCTGCATGCAAAGAGATTTTGAAATCAAAAACAGTGTTGATCCTCCAGTCGCCGAGCACATTAGCCCAAAGCAGAACTCATATTTTAGCTGATGTGATCAGCAGGGATTTGAGTAGCTAAGAGAAACAAATAAGGTGAGATTGGACAACCTTGTCTAAGACCTCTCTTGAGGTCAAACCTTGAAGAAGTACAATTTCTGTGTTTAATAGAACGATTAGAGTTACTATGTAATGTTTTCGGCACGGTGGCGCAGTGGTTAGCCCGGTCACCTCACAGCAAGAAGGTCCTGGGTTCGAGCCCCGAGGTAGTCCAAGCTTGGGGGTCGTCCCGGGTCGGTCTGCGTGGGTTTCCTCCGGGGGCTCCGGTTTCCTGCCACAGTCCGAAGACATGTAGGTCAGGTGAATCGGCCGTACTAAATTGTCCCTAGGTGTGTGTGTGTGTGTGTGTGTGTGTGTGTGTGTGTGTGTGTGTGTGTGTGTGTGTGTGTGTGTGTGTGTGTGTGTGTGTGTCGGCCCTGTGATGGCCTGGCGGCCTGTGCAGGGTGTCTCCCCACCTGCCACCCAATGACTGCTGGGATAACATCCAGCATCCCTGCGACCCTGACAGCAGGATAAGCGGTCTGGATAATGGATGGATGGATGGATCGATTGATGGACGGATGGATGGATGGATGGATGGATGGATGGATGGATGGATGGATGGGTGGGTGGGTGGATAACAGTTTTATGTCACCAGCAAGGATTCTCCTCGCTTTTACCTTCCTTGACTAAAATTCGCTGATGTTCACATTATTGAAATTATTTACCCGTTTGACCAATGGGGGCTGCAGAGGATGCAGTTGGCAGTGCTCCTGCGTAGGGGAAAGGCGACGGGGCAGCTGTACAGCTATGGGAGGCCCCGGGGGAAATTGCGTGGACCTCCGGACACGTTACTTTCCCCCGCAGAACCTGCAGTTGGCAGGTGAAAAGAAGGTGTCAGTGACTCCATGTGCATTGTAGGAAGTCTGCACCCTCCCAGACCACCATAGTTAGCGGTCGTGCCATGGTGGGACCTCGAGACAACGAGGTTAAGCTTGTCAAATTGGGATGAACAACAGAGAGAATTTAACAAAAAATAAAAAATAAACGAGCAAGTTAATCATGTATAGTAACGTCAGACACGAATCGTGTGTGAGAAATGTCTTTCTTTACTCTCTGGGCTTGTGTTGAGCTTCACGTCTCCCATCCCATCAGTCATTGCAGGGAATTTCTGTTTCGAGGCCAGAACCAGTTTGAATGGGGCTTGGTACCTTGGCTTCATTTATTTCCTTTCTCCCCTCTCTCCTGGCCGATAAAGACTCGAATGCCCCTAAAAAAAATAACCTTTAGAAAGCTTAAAAGAAGTGATTCTGTTTTGCCCTTTATTTGTCTTGTGCTGACTCACTAACTCACATTGTCTCCATTTCATTCAGCTCTGTCAACACACATTCTCACAGAGACTCACACACTCGCCCAAACACACACTGGCACATCTAACCAGCAGCAAACTTACACTCACGGTCTAACAGAGTCACACACACACACACACACACATGTCTTGGTTATGTTGGCTGCCTGCTGAGTGGTTTAACCTCTCCTTTCTCCGACAAGGAGTCACCACTCGGAGTCCTGTGGGGACAGGGCCGGATTGATGGTTTTACTTTCTACTAGACAGTGTGTGTGTGTGTGTGTGTGTGTGTGTGTGTGTGTGTGTGTACTTGAGTGTGTGTATGTGTCCCTATGTTTGTATGTGTTTGTGTTTCAATGGCCCGTGTGTGTTCATGTGTGTATATCTGTCTGTGTGTGTCCATTCCCCCGTGTGCGTGTGTGTGCGTGTGTTTGTGTGTGTGTGTGTGTGTGTGTGTGTGTGTGTGTGTGTGTGTGTGTGTGTGTGTGTGTTGTGTGTGTATGTGTGTGTGAATCCCTTTGAAGTCTAGCCGCTCTTCTGTGTCCCTACATTGTGGTGGACAGCTCCATTTGTTCCACCTTAATCTCCTGAAGTAAACTCACATAAATCACACTGAGTTGTTGTTTCAAAACGTGGGCAGGCAGGAAAGTGCTCACTCTCTTCCTTTGTGTCTTTCACTCTCTCTCGCTCTCTCTCGCTCTCTCTCGCTCTCTCTCTCCCCCCAAGCTATCTTTCTCTACAAGCCTGTCCATCATTTACCTCCATTCAGCTCTAAATCTTGTGTTTTGCCGCTGTATATATTCAACAGTGTATCCAATAGATGTGGATACATTGTTTATATGTAGCATCTTTAGGTCACAGAATTCATTCAATTTAAATTTGTATAAAAGGCTATTTTGCTCTACCTTGTAGCACGTGGATTTTTCGTTGTTTTTGATATACTTCGTTAACACTAATTAATTAAATATGAGTAAACAATGATTAAAAATGAGTGATGATTAGATTAACTTCAGTCAGTTACTTCGTTCCTCACATTCTTTTGTATTCTAGTTTGTGAACTGAAGGCAACAGGGTGCTTGAATTTGTTTATAATTCGAATAATGGCCATAATACAAAGTTGCAATGACCACTGATCTCAGATGTCAGTATTGGTGGTTTATCTCTCATATTCTGTTGCTCACTTTGTGTTTCTTGAATGAAAACATTTAGTTTTTACATATTGATTCTTTCTACATATTGGTAAATAGACATTTAGCCCACTACACTGAATGCCGATATGTTTGAGAATCATACTGTAGCACTGAGGGAGCCTTGGCAAATCAGTACAGAATACATCCATTCATCCATTCATTATCCAAACCGCTTATCCTGCTCTCAGGGTCGCGGGGATGCTGGAGCCTATCCCAGCAGTCATTGGGCAGCAGATCGGGAGACACCCTGGACAGGCTGCCAGTCCATCACAGGGTCCCACTCCACCTGATATTCCAAAAATATGAATATTGCTTGATGCCGAGAAGGCATTTGGTTGGGTTGAGTGACATTGTCTTATTTTTACCTTAAAACAATTTGGTTTTGGTTCGAGATTTGTTTATTTGGATAAGGGTACTCTATCCTTCACCACTGACAGCTGTCCAAATCAACAGCAATCTCTCCTCCTTTTTCCCACTCTCTCGTGGCACTAGGCTGGGCTGTCCTTTGTCGCCCCTTTTATTTATTATTGCAGTCGAACCGTTAGCGATTGCAGTGTGTATTATGTATCAATTTTTATTTAACAAATTTCTGCACATCCATCACTGTCTGGTTTGGATCAGCCACCAAACAGGTCAGGGACAGACTACAGTGGACAGTTAAGTCCGCAGAAAAAATCATTGGTGCCAACATGCCCTCCATTCAGGACTTATACACCTCCAGACTCAGGAAACGGGCAGGCAACATCACTGCAGACCCATGACACCCCGGTCACATCCTGTTCCAACTCCTCCCCTCTGGCAGGCGTCACAGAGCACTGTACCCCAAAACAATCAGATATAAAAACAGTTTATTTCCGCAGGCTGTCATTCAAACGAACACCTAACACTGTCAAATAAATCCAACCATTGTGTATATACTGTACTGTACATTGTACGTATACTGGTACTCTCTGTCATGTCCATCTACCTCAGGCATGTATGTAAGTAACCTGCTAACATCTATTTCAGCATCTCTGATATATTCTCTGTACCATTGCACTTTATCACCTCTTACTTTGCCTGTGTATCGTCAATGCTTGTGTATCCATATCTGAAGAATGTTGTGTTGTAGTGTTGTTATTCTATGTTAAGTACACTTAAAGAGCCACAAAACTGGAGGCTAATTCCATGTATGTGCAAACTTCCATGGCCAATAAACATGATTCCAATTTAGCAGCTTTATTTTTTTCGTATTGTTTCATAATTAAGTGATTTTGTTATAACAATGATACAAATTCATGAGTGGATGTTAATTTTTCGTCAGTATTGTGCTACAGACCTCTAAAACGTGATGTAAATTTCATGCCCAAATAAGGGGTTGTGGAAGTTGTCAGAAAACAGACGAACTTCTCTCATCATTTATTTCCTTATATCACCCCCAACCCTCCACAAACATGGCACTGCGTAACCATGACTACCCACCGAGCTCTTAAAGTGAGCACGTCAACTTAATACGATAACAGGCTATGGTGAATTATGTCCATAAATCCATTAAGGCTCCCACTTGAGGGGCCTTAGGGACCCCGTAGTGACATGGGGGTAGGATGGCAGGGGAGGAGCCTTGGGGGCCTTGTTGGGGGGTGGGGGCAGGGTAGGCGCCGAGCCTGAGCATAGACCAGTGGGCCAGTGGTGGTGATATGGTGCTCCACTCCATGCTTGGCGGTGGATGATGAGAAGGTGGGCTGCGTGAGGACCGGGAACTTAGTGAGAAGCCGGAGAAACTTGTCTGCATCAGAGAGCATGCTAGACAGTCTGATGGAGTCTGGACTGTTGAGAGTGCACACATATGAACAGAAAGTGACAGCATAATGAAGCGGCAGGTTTTGACATCCACCATCAGTCCATACAACCTGATCTCACCGAAATACGTGAAGTGACCATGACCTCTTAACACTCGCATTACGTGGTGGTGGCATGTAATGTATTAAAATTACGTGCCGGCACCACGGAAAAAATGCCAATGGAAAGTCAATTAGGATCCTTTGTCGTGCTGGACACACGAATTCCCTGATTCAACAACATCATGCAATGAGCGGTGTTTAACATTTCCTAACAACATTTTATTTTATTGTTATTTTTATTGTCATTTGACTGGATTTATTATAGGGCCTTAGTTACGATTTTTGTTCTCTAAAAAACCCTAACCCTAACCTCATTACATTAAAATGAGTTATATCACACACAATTCAGTGTTTTTAGAGAAAACTGCGTGGAGATCGTTGGCCTTGTGTCCAGATATTGCGTGGTAAAAACACAGGCCAGAGTCCTGCCGCCATTGAGGAACTACTGCTGCAGCAGCAACTCTTGTGTCTCCAGGCACTGGTGAAAATGCTTGGGCAGGAAAAAGCACGGCCACAGAGTGCTGTTGACCAGCCAGGAAAAATGTATCAGCCTCCTTGGCCAGAGCATGGCAATCAGTGATGGCGGTGTTGGCCAAAGCAGCCCGTACCTGAGAAGGCAGCTGTTGCAGAAACAGCTGGACAAAGAGGAAGCCAGGCTTCTGCTCTCCCAGGAGATCCAGCATCCTGTCCATGAATTCAGATGGCTTACTGCCACCGAGTCCTTGTAGAGAGAAGAGCCGGCCGGCCCACTTGGCATCAGAAAGTTCAAAAGTTTTCAACAGGTGAGCCTTGAGTGTCTCGTATTTATCCTGCTGCGGAGGATTTTGAGGAGGCACATCGCTCTGGTTGCTGTTGAACTCCCGAGGGCCGACACCACATGATAGTATTTTGTGGCATCTGCGATGATTTCCCGTAATGCGAACTGCGCTTCTGTCTGGGCGAACCAAGCCGAGGCTGACGACTCCCGGAACTCTGGCAGCTTGAGAGAAACTGTCGTCATGTTGGTGAAGATCTGTCTCCGGAAACTTGCGGCGGGAAAAAAAAACCGTTGGGGTCACCAATGTGGAAGTTGGGAGAAAACAGAGACGGACAACTTCTCTCCTTCACCACACCCTCAACCCTCAACAAACATGGTGCTGCGTAACCATGACTACCCACCGAGCTCTTAAAGTGAGCACATCAACTTAATTCGATAGCAGGCTATGGTGAATTATGTGCATAAGTCCATTAAGTGTCCACAACAGGATTCTGGATCCAAACCTATTTCAGTCCAATGTAAAAAATGCATAGTGGTGTAAAATAACTACCTTTAATTATGCCAATGCCAATTTTGACACGTTTTGCTTTTGAAGATTGGTCTCTTGTATTTCTAAATCAGCTGATTTTGGTCAGCTTTGTAGACCCTATTTGCCTCTAAAGGCGTTGCATGCTCTTGCAGCCTGGCATCAAAAAGTATCAACATGTTAACATACGTGAGATCGTCTCGTCAAATGTCATTCCTGCTCAATATATTTCACAAGCAGAATAAGCCGTAAGCAGGACTGAAAACCCCTATTCATTTTGGCCATATAGACGTGAAACAATGGATCTGGATGTAGCCAGAGAGCCCTGAAATGGTGACAGCATTAAAACATGTTTTGACGACAGTGATCATCAGTATGGACCAGGCTAGTGCCAGCAAGCCTGATTCTTCTTCTTGGGTTTTTTTTTTCTTCCAAAAATGTCATTTCACTAACAAGATTATTTGGAAACAACAAAGCATCATTCATTTTTATATCACGGGCCTAAATGATAATTTCACACCATATTCTTCATACATTTTATAATTCCATTATAATCCTGTTATCCTCTTTCAAAGTTGCGTTCTGTAAGTTGTGTACACACAACATCCATTGTACGTTGTCTGTCTTGGGAGAGAGACCCCTCCTCTGTTGCTCTCCCTGAGGTTTCTCCCTACTTTCACTCCCTGTTAAAGGGGTTTTATTAGGGAGTTGTCCCTTATCCGATGTGAGGGTCTAAGGACAGGATGTTGTGTTGCTGTAAAGCCCCTTGAGGCGAATTTGTGATATTGGGCTATACAAATAAAATTGACTTGACTTAACTCCTTTTTCCATGGCTGCTACACAGTGCTACATATTTTGAGCCAGCGCTGATTATTTCTGGTAACTGGGGTACCAACATGGCAGCCGTGGTGCATCTAAGCCAGAGTCTCTCCGTCAGAGGGTCTCAGGTTAGATTAGAGCGCTGGGCTTTTTGTTTACACAGCCGTATGGTGCTACGGCTGAATGGACCCAAACAATGGACCCCTACTCCCTTTTGTCAGAGTGAGGGGAAGAATGGAGACCTCTTGACATGGCAACCTGAAGCCTCAATGCCCCTACTTCACCTAGATGAGCGGGTCAGAGAGGGAGGTGGCGTAGGGCATGAGGAGGAAAGAGAAAAGAGAGGTGAGGCTGATAAAGAGGAGAAGAGGAAGAGTGCAGAAGGGAAGAGAATAATATAAAGATGAGGAAAAAAAGAGATGAGAAAGGAGTTGAGCGTGCCGGTGGGGAGAGAGCAGATGAAGCAGGAGGCGAGGGAACAGTAAATACCTATGGAAGAAGAGTGGACAACAGCCACTCAAAGGCAAGATAGTATTAACAGATTAGATATTGTAAGTATATTTTTGGGATAAATATGAACATCTGTCACGGTTATGTACAGAGCTCATACTTTAACTGGAGAAAGCATAACTGATCAGTTGTTTTTGGAGTTTGTATGAGGCTATCCTGTTTTTCATTCTCTTATTAAATAATATTGTCAATACTATCGTGAATTTAAATTACTTTACTGATAATTTTATGTTATATTGCACTTTAACTGCACTCTATATAGCTACAATCATGCCAATAACTTTATACCTCTGTAGTTGCTGCATTTCTGCACATCACCCATATACTTGAAAATCGGTACCAGTATACTTCTTCTGCACTCCTCAGGCATCCTCTCACTTTCCAAGATTGTGATAAACAATCTAGTTAACAACTCCACTGTCATCTCTCTTAAACACCTCCATGCCTCCACAGGTATGTCATCTGGACCAACCACCTTTCCACTCTTCATCCTCTTCATAGCTGCCCTCACTTCCTCCTTGCTAATCCACCACACTTCCAGATTCATTATCCCCACATCATCCAACCCTCTCTTTCTCCCATTGTCTTCATTCATCAGCCTTTCAGAGTACTCCTTCCACCTTCTCAGCACACTCTCCTCACTTGTCAGCACACTTCCATCTCTATCCTTGATCGCTCTAACCTGCTGCACATCCAGCTCGGTCCCTCTTGTCTAGCCAATCTGTACAAGTTCTTTTCCCCTTCCTTAGTGTCTAACCTGTTATACCACTCACCATATGCCTTTTCCTTTGCCACTTCTCTCTTCACTTTAGCCGCATCTCCTTGTACATTCTTCATCTCTGACTATTCCACTTCTTTGATAACCTCTTCCTCTGTATAATTTGTTGTACTTCCTCATTCCACCACCAAGTCTCCTTGTCTTCCTTCCTCTGTCCTGATGACACACCATGTACCTTCCTAGCTGTCTCCCTCACTATTTCTGCAGTGCTTGCCCAGCCATGCGGCAACTCTTCACTACCACCCAGTGCCTGTCTTAACTCCTCCCTGACCTCCACACAACAGTCTTCCTTCTTCAACTTCCACCATTTGATCCTTGGCTCTGCCTTCACTCTCTTCCTCTTCTTGATCTCTGGTCATCCAGTAGAACACCATCCAATGCTGCCTAGCTATGTTCTCTCCTGTAACCCCCTTGCAGTCTCCAATCCCTTTCAGATCGCGCCTCCCACATAAGATATAGTCCACCTGTGTCCACCTTCCTCCACTCTTATATGTCATCCTGTTCCTCCCTCTTCTTGAAATATGTATTTACCACAGCATTTCCATTCTTTTTGCAAAATCCACCACCATCTGTCCTCCCACATTCCTCTCCTTGACACCCTACGTACCCATAACCTCCTCATCACCTCTGTTCTCTTGACCAATATGCCCATTGAAGTCCGCTGCAATCACCGCTCTCTCTTCCTTGGGTACACTCTCCACCACTTCATCCAGCTCACTCCAGAACTATTCTTTCTCTTCCGTCTCACACCCAACTGGCGGGGCATATGCACTGATAACATTCATTATCACACCTTCGATTTCCAGCTTCATCCTCATCACTCTGTCCGACAACCTCGTCACCTAAACACACTCTTGACCTACTCTTCCTTCAGAATTAGCCCTACCCCATTTCTCCTGCCATTCGCACCATGGTAGAAGAGTTTGAACCCACCTCTGATGCTCCTGGCCTGACTCCCCTTCCACCTGGTCTCTTGCACACACCGTATATCTACCTTCCTTCTCTCCATCATATCTGCCAGCTTTCTCCATTTACCAGTCATAGTGCCAAAATTCAAAGTTCTGACTCTCACCTCTACACTCTTACCCTTCTTCTTGCCCCACTGTCTCTGGACATGCCTTCCCTCTCTCTTTCTCCTTTGTCCAATAATAGCATAGATTCCACCAGCACCCTGCTAGCCAATAGTACTGGTGGCGGTCATTGGTAACCCAGGCCTAAACCGATCTGGTATGGAAATCTGATTTATAATCCACATATTTGATTTGGCAAAGGTTTTATGCCGGATGCCCTTCCTGATGCAGCCCTCTTTATTTATCCAGGCTTGGGAGTGGCACTACGAATGCACTGGTGGGTGCATCCCCGGTGGTGAGGTTTCGCGCCTCACCTCACAAACCGTATATTATGTTACCCTTTAAGCCCTCATTTATTTCTGTACTGTCTCTGACCTTAAAAACGTACCCTTACCTGTCACTTGTACTTAACTGATCCTGGTTATGATTGTACCCATGCTTCTTCTAATACAGACAACTGTTCATTGTCAGATTTCCTCTGAGAAAATCCTAAACCACTAAAGACTGCACTTAAACTGTGCTAGCTGGTGATACAATGATCCCCTGTCCATGTGTGTATGTGTGAGTTAGCATTCCCATTCAACATGACTGCAACATGAGTATTGTGAAAGTATGCCCCCTGGCTGACACTGTGGTTGTGTGGGTGTATGTCCGTTGTTGTGATTGTGTGTGTTTCCTTGTGTGTCCATCTATGTATTTATGTTCATATGTTAATACTTATTTGTTGTCTTTCCATCCCTGTGTGTGTGTGTGTGTGTGTGTGTGTGTGTGTGTGTGTGTGTGTGTGACTGGGTCTACGAGTGGTTGATTATGACTGAAAGCTGACCAGTCTTTTTATACTACAGGTCATTTCCTTGGCAACAACACTGTGATTGACGTGCTGCGTCACCAGGGATACGAGGTGGAGCACACCCCTGCTGGGCAACCCATTAACAGGTACACACACCGACACAGTGAACACGTTTGAATGTGAACCGACAACCCGGTTACTGCAATTGATCAATTCAAGGCAACGTCTCAGTTGACACTTTTACATGGTTCAAAATGACATGGTGACCTAAAGGATATGTGTGTTATTTCAATAACTGGAGTTATATATGTGGATCTGATGTATCATCGCTTGTTTTGGTCCTCAGGGAAGCATATCGTATCATTTTCTTTTCCTGTCTTTGCATTTTATTTATTTTTTTGCATTATTGCAGAGTACCATAACAAAAGTGTACCTACTTTGCCATTGTGTCTGAGAGTTAGCTTCCACCTAATTTTTATTTATTTATTCATTTATTATTTTATTTTATTTTATTTTTGTATTTTCTAAATGCACAGTTGCAAAAAGTTGAAACGTGATTAATACATACTTAGATACACCACAAGAGAACAGACATTTCGCTATGTAAGTGATTTTTTTTTTTTTTGGTGCAATTTTTTCTTTTCTTTTTTTTCCCTTCTTTTGTTTATTTTTTGTTATTTTTTTGGGGGGGGGGATTTTTCCCAAATTTTCTCCCCAATTGTACTTGGCCAATTACCCCACTATTACCCATATCCGGCTTCCCACCCGCAGACACAGCCAATTGTATCTGTAGGGGCGCCCGATCAAGCCGGAGGTAACACGGGGATTCGAACCAGTGATCCTCGTGTTGGTAGGCAATGGAATAGACTCGGACGCCCCCTTTTGATGCAATTTTGACCTTACACAGCTAAGAGAAACACATAATGGCAAACGAGTCTTTCCAGGGTCTGATTTATGCTTTTACTGATTTATATAATTGTCTAATTAGTGTGTATGTTGTCATATGCAGTCTCTCTCTCTCTATCTCACACACACACACACACACACACACAACATCAAGACGACGTCTACGAGCCGACGCACAAGCAGAAGACAGTTTGTGTTGGTAAACAAACTCGGAGAGGTAATGAAAGGGGGATGTTGTGTCGAAGAGGTTTTGTGTTCCAGCGGGTCATGGAAAATATATTTCCAGTGTTAGAGAATGGATTGTGGTTCGCCGAGGCCTTGTCTAATGCCTGGGATGTGGAGCATTGCGTCTTGAAGTGATAAACGAGTCAAAACCACCGAATCCAGCCTTCTTAAAGCCGATAGTTAAGAGCCACGCTGCAGCCATCAGTGGAATCTAGTGCTGGGAGCGCTGCTGCCACGTGAGGATGCTCCTCTCTGGTCCTCTGTTTACAAGGCCCCTGTCACTCTCTGTCTGTCTGTCTGTCTGTCTCTCTGTCTGTCTGTCTGTCTGTCTATCAGTCTGTGTGTCTGTGTGTCTGTCTGTTATGTTATTTTTCTTTCTCCTGTCTCTTTTTTTATGCTATTTCTATCTCTCCTAGCAGCATTCTGCAAATGCACTTTGTCTCCGTGTTTCTATATTTGCGTGGATGCAACCAAGGAGGTGTGATTCAGCCTACTCCAAAATAAATAAATCAATACATAAATAAAAAAATCCAAAAACTAAAGTGTTTGCTATGAAACCAAGTAGCCGCCCCCATATACATATATGAGCAAAGTAAGCTCATATTCACAGCCATCTGAAATATTCAAGCCTGAAATGTCCGTTACTTGGCATTCGTTCCACTGAATTTCTTGGAATAAAATGGTCCACGTTTTAAAAAAAACAAAACAAACAAACAAAAAAACAAAAACAAAAAAAGAAGATAAAAAAATAAGAAAACTCTCCTTTTAGTATAGGCTGAGTACAGCCCTGATTTGTTACCCTGAGTTTTAAGATTCAACGTAAAAAAAACAGTTAGGTCTTGCTTTCATACTTCTATACTTTTGTGACTTTTTTATTACACTGTAAAAAATAATATGCTGTTTTAACATTAAAAAAAAGGAAGACGGCCTATTACGAGCCCTTTTCTCAGTAATCTCAACGAGACTGTGCACAACTCGAGTTGAGCTTTTTAGATTAAACCATCAGATTATGTTTTACAGTGTAAATGAATATTTGCGTAAAGTCCGCACGTCACCTCTGGTTAGCGGAAAACGTCTTGACAAAGAACGCTCGAGTCTAAGCGATACTTGTATTTTTGGCCCTTGTCTCTTGAGCTTTCTAGCTATCTGCTGCTCTTTCACTTTCCGAGGAAACCGTAGAGGTTAACGGCTTAAAGACGTCTTGGTTACAAACCTCAAGGCTACCTGGGGTTTTAAAACCACGCGCTACATACATGGTCAAACACTGCATGTGTAGCGCGCGCTAAAATCCCATAGCATGGGGCCTACCGCCGAGGGGGCGAGAGAAAGATGGAGCGAGATTATAAACGGAGAAGACGAAGGGATAAGACAGGAAGGAAGGAAAAAGACGAGAACGAAGAGAGAAATCACGGGGTTCGAACCGTTAACCACACATTAGTCAAGCTAGTCACAGCGCGAGCCTGCTGCCACTCACTGTATGAGGTCAAGTCAGTATTAATGAATACAGACACATATAGAGGGAGGAGGGAGGAGGGCCTCCAGAAAAGCTGCATGGACATCTGAGGAGGCCGCAAACGAAGAGACGGGAGAGATAAACCGAATGAAAGAGGGAAGCGAGGGGGGCTAGATGGAAAACAAGACAGAGAATGTCGTATTCTGCTGTACGTCCTTGTTGTTGCACTCTGTGATCCCCTCCGTGTTCGAGTCTGTGAAACTGGTAGACCCATATTTTATCACTTAAACCGGTTTAAGGTTACACCGCCCGGCCACATTTCACAGAGAAACCATCGCAGTGCACCCCGATGGGGGTATTTATTTATTTCTCTCTCTCCCTCTCTCTCTCTCTCTCTCTCTCTCTCTCTCTCTCTCTCTCTCTCTCTCTCTCTCTCTCTCTCTCTCTCTGTCTCTCTCTCTGTTTTCACCGACTGCATTTCGAATGGAAATCATTTTCCAAATAAGTGCGACTCTGCATTTGGTCTAATTTTATCCCGCAGACCCAAAACAGATGTTCCAGTTCTGCCTCAGCCTTTGTGAGAAATGCGTGTCTGCAAATAATCAAACGCTATATTCAATAATTATCCTCTCATTGACTCTCCTTTTCCTTGAGATCATTTCATCTCCCCAAAGATGCATATCACGTCATGCTGGTCTGCTGAATTATTTCTGAATTAACTGAAAACAGTGACATAGTTGAATTATGTTTTAAGTTTAATCATTTCCCTGCAGTAATGGTTTACGGGATATAATACAACATAAAGCCTCTTCTTTTTTTTCTTTCTTTTTTTTTGAACCCCCCCCCCCCCCCCGGTTTTCTCCCCAATTGTATCCGGCCAATTACCCCGCTCTTCCGGGCCGTCCCGGTCGCTGATCCACCCCCTCTGCCGATCCGGGGAGGGCTGCAGACTACCACACGCCTCCTCTGATACATGTGGAGTCACCAGCCGCTTCTTTTCACCTGACAGTGAGGAGTTTCACCAGGGGGATGTAGCGCATGGGAGGATCGCACTGTTCCCCCCCAGCCCCCCCACGACCCCACAGATATCAGATGAGGCATGTGGTAGTCTGCAGCCCTCCCCGGATCGGCAGAGGGGATAGAACAGCGATGGCTGCTCGGAAGAGTGGGGTAATTGGCCGGATACAATTGAGGAGAAAAAAGGGGAAAAATAAAAAGAAGAAGAAAAAAAGAAAGCTAACTTACGATTGGTGTTAAAGGATGGGCAGATTGAGGTTGCCTTGAAATGAAGTTCAGGAGGTCCTGAAGGATGGATAACTTTTAGCACATGACCTTCTCAGGTTATTGGATGAAGAGCCATTGTGTGATGTTGTCCAGTGAGGTGGGTGACCTGAACCAAACAGATGTGAAGGAAGTGAGGACGGACTCAGTGATGGCCATGTAGAATCAAACCATCTTTCTGTGTGGCAGGTTGAATTACCCAGTGGAAGCAGGAAGTACACCCTCTGCAGGGTCTTTAGTATGGCATCAGTGTTTTCCACCCACCAGATTTTCTTGTAGATTAGGGCTGCCAACTCCTAAGGAACTAATATTAACTAGACGGGTACAAAGGGGTCTTCGAAGGAACAGTTGCTGGTATAGAGACAGTAGAGGAAAGAAGAAGGCATGTGTTGGTAAGGAGCACCAGTGCTCAGGGTCATTGTGTTTGATTTTTGTAAGTCTGCCACAATGAATTGGATAACTAAATGAACTCGATTACACAAAGTCCTTGATTACAATTCACTGGCCTGAAGCTTCATTTAATATCGTCATGCGTGTCTAAACATGCCTGGCCATGTAAGCACTTAGACAATGCTTAGGGTTTTTTTTGGGGTTTTTTTTTTTTTTTTTTTTTATGACACAGCGGATTATTTGAGTCGGAAAAAAAAACAGTGGAAAGCAAAGACAAACAAAAGACAAGACCGAAGCAAAAAAAAAAAGACAAAAACAAAAAAACAGAATTTTGAAACATTTTCAACTAAGACATAAAGAAAATTCAGTGGTCTGAAAGCACCTTAGAGCTAAACTTGATTTCCACAACAGCTCAACAAGGTCAGGAATCAGGAACAATTTATTTGTCATTTTATTTCATTTCATGTACTTGTGTACGTGAAATGTAACGAAATATCGTTTCCCCCAGCCCACAGCAGTGCAACACAAAGACAAAAAATCATATCCAAAAACTACAAGAACACATATATGCAAACTAGAACACATATATCCAAACTAAGAACACATATATCCAAACAAAGAACACATATATCCAAACTAAGAACACATATATCCAAACAAAGAACACATAGTATATCCAAACTAAGAACACATATATCTAAACTAAGAACACATATATCCAAACTAAGAACACATATATCCAAACAAAGAACACATATATCCAAACTAAGAACACATATATCCAAACAAAGAACACATATATCCAAAGAACACATAGTATATCCAAACTAAGAACACATATATCCAAACTAAGAACCCATATATATGCAAACAAAGAACACATAGTATATCCAAACTAAGAACCCATATATATGCAAACAAAGAACACATAGTATATCCAAACTAAGAACACATATATCCAAACAAAGAACACATATATCCAAAGAACACATAGTATATCCAAACTAGAACACATATATCCAAACAAAGAACACATATATCCAAAGAACACAGTATATCCAAACTAAGAACACATATATCCAAACTAAGAACACATTTATATCCAAACTAAGAACACATATATCCAAACTAAGAACACATATATATCCAAACTAAGAACACATATATCCAAACTAAGAACACATATATATCCAAACTAAGAACACATATATCCAAACTAAGAACCCATATAGCCAAACAAAGAACACAGTATATCTAAACTAAGAACCCATATATCCAAACAAAGAACACATAGTATATCCAAACTAAGAACCCAAATATCCAAACAAAGAACACATAGTATATCCAAACTAAGAACACATATATATGCAAACAAAGAACACATAGTATATCCAAACTAAGAACCCATATATATCCAAAGAACACATAGTATATCTAAACTAAGAACCCATATATATGCAAACAAAGAACACATAGTATATCTAAACTAAGAACACATATGTCCAAACTAAGAACACATATATCCAAACTAAGCACAAAAAAAATCTCTGTCGAATGCCAGCCAGGATGACTGTCGGAACTGCCAGTCTGCATGGGCTAGCAGTTAGCTTAGCCTGCCCCGCTTCCATGCTTGCAGCATCTCAACAGAAAGCACATAGTCATTAGTGACAACTCTAGATTTGTGCTTCCTCAGCCTGATGTGTTGTCCCCTATTAGAAAGACAGTGACCTCTGCATCCGGGTGGCATGGCGGTCTATTCCGTTGCCTACCAACACGGGGGTCGCTGGTTCAAATCCCCGTGTTACCTCTAGCTTGGTCGGGCGTCCCTCAAGATACAACTGGCCGTGTGGGTGGGAAGCCGGATGTGGTTATTTGTCCTGCACTAGCGCCTCCTCTGGTCGGTTAGGGGCGCTTGTTGGGGGGGGGGGTAGGGGGAATAGCGTGATCCTCCCATGCGCTATGTCCCCCTGGTGAAACTCCTCACTGTCAGGTGAAAAGAAGCGGCCGGCGACTGCACTTGTATCTGAGGGGGCATGTGGTAGTCTGCAGCCCTCCCCGGATCGGCAGACGGGGTGGGTTGGAGCAGCGACCGGGACGGCTTGGAAGAGTGGGGTAATTGGCCAAGTACAATTGGGGAGAAAAAGCCCCCGCCCCCCCAAAAAAGAAAAGAAAACAAAGATGGTGACCTGTTGAAGGACAGATAATAACACAGACCAGTGGGAGGCCTGCAGGAGCTCTGGTACAGTCGTGCTGAATGAAGAGCTAAGGTCCTGGTTCTCGCGATACCATTGGCTGAAACGTAAGACCAGGTTTACCGCGCGCTCCGTGGACCTGGTGTGTACAAGACAAGACTTTCAAAAATTCCCGATGACCTCAGAGGTGGCTGGTGCTGGACTCGAGCTTGTAAAGCAGGCCGGAGACACGAGGCAAACAGCTCGAACCCGTCAACTCCATAGGATGGAAAAGACCGGCGGTCGGTCGGGGTTGGTCGGCGGGGGGGATCGGGTTTGCACGATTCTTTTAGGATCGGTTACGCTGCAAAATGTGAACTCCGAACAACTGCTGTGTTTTGTTTTAAAAGTAAAATATAACATCTAAAATACCGATTCTTAGTCAGCAGACACGTGTCATCTTGTTAGAAAATCTAAACGGTCCACATTTAGGAACACGAAAAGTAAGACGGCGACCTCAGATCACGTGTTCAAGTAAGAGGCAGGTTTTCGGAGCTGATAGCATCTCATCGTTTTCTCTTCATTTGTTTGTCTCAGTCGTTTAATTTCCCATTTGTCTCCCCCCCTGTATAAATTGGGCCGTAGATGAAGCGGGGTTCCCGCTGACCACCGGTGAGGCGCTGCGCTGCAGGCCAACCCAAACACATCTGCCGCTGCAGCTGGAGCGCGTGGCGTGGCGTGGCGTGCAG